>NC_134490.1:82904599-83152339 GCF_040206685.1 Ascaphus truei
CACATATATCGGGAATTTTCAAAAGGGATTCATTCAGTTTCCAGTTTGCCCCGAGCCTGTCATGTTTAATTTGGTTACACCTTAGCTCTATAGGTGCATGGACAGACCATGAAATATCATGGATTGCCGCGTGGGTGACCAACACCATTGCTTCTAACTTTTCCTGTTCAAATAGTTTCTTAATTTTTTTCTAGCTCATTTAGCGTTTCATTATTTCATTCCTTTCACTGATGTGGTCAGTCAAAACAGAAATTTTCTTCTTTTAGACTTTTATTTTCTCTTTTTACAGTCTCTATAATATTCAGGGCCTCCTCGTAGTCCTCCTTCCATTTACGCACTTCTGAGTTGAGACTCCCGATCTCCTGGCGTCAGACTTCTAACTCTAGGTTGAGGGTGTGAAGCTCCTTCTTAGAGACTTCAACATCCATACTAAGTGTGTAGACAGCAGTAGATTTCTTTTTGAGAGACGTCCTACTCTTCGGCGAGACAGTGAAATTTCTTTTAAGAGATTTCCAGTTCTGTGCAGAGACTGCTGATCTCCTAATGTCAGGCATTCAGTTCTATAGGGAGATTATGGACATCATTTTGAATTACTTTAATCTCTTCCAGTGCCTTTTCATACCACTGTTTCAGGTCAGCAATCATTTTGTCAGACTTGCCCTGTTTTTCATCCATGGCGGTAATAAGTGTCCGTCGTTTTCAGCTCAGTTGTCATGTCTTCGAAGTCACTATGTAAGCAATGCACCGTGTTCATCAACGTCCCACAGTCAAAGGCAAGTATGAGCAGACCATTCTGTAGCTTGGTGTTAGCTTTTATCTCCTGTTTTAATCATTCATAGAGGAGATCACAGTTATGTCTGGCAGTTTGCAGTGCATCTTTGGGGCTGGTCAAGGGATAGTCACTTACTTGTTCTGGCTCTGCATCCCTGGTATAATTTAAGGGCTTCTCACCATCTGCACCGGACTGACACTATTTCAGGGTACACAACTTCTGCCTTGGGCCCTCTGGCTATTCTGTCCTTCCCAAATCCTCCATTTGCTCTAGGCTGAAGGGCATCTGGGTCCCCCTTTTTCTCTGCGGCATCTGCGGACGTGTCGGACCCTTCCATGGTAAATTGAGAAGCTCTTTTCTTTTCCCCTTTGGACGATTCAGGGATAACATGGTTTCCTTCTTTGTTTGAAACTTAAGCATTTTCACAGCTTCCACCATGCTTTTCTTGCAGTTGCATTAGCTGGCAGGAATATTTGGGGTCATAGAGACCGTTTTTTTCTGAGCGTACCGAGTTTAGGCACTTCCACCTTCCTAGGGGTGTTTTGTGGGTGCGTCTTATTTCGGGGCCCACATAACAAACATCTTCCTCCTCATCCATATCCTCACAGGACCAGAAGGGACACTCACCTGTGTGGCCGGTTTCAGCACAGGAAACCTCATTTTGCCCTCCATTTTAGCGGTATCAGGTGCCATTGCAGTGATTTTCTCTGCGTATGCTTGAACCCCAGCTGATAGTACTACATGTGGGCAGACTTCACTTGCATAGTTCATAGCTGTCACAGGCGTCTCTGTAGTCTTTTTCTTCTTTACTTTGGTAGATTCTGATACATCAGCAGTACTAGGCACACATTCTTTCTCATCAGTGATACTGGATGTGCACTCGCTAAGATAAACTTTTGCCTTTTCCGTGTGACCACAGTGCTTTATTTGCTGCTGCAGTTGCTTGGCTCTTTGAAAACAATCTTCTTCTAGCTGTTGCCCTTTTCCCAGGGCCACATAGGCATCATCATCATCATCATCATCATCATCATCAGAATAAGGCCTGAAGGGACACTTCTACGTGTGGTCAGGCTCTTTACACTATGAACACATTCTCTCTGTGTATGCATGTGTGGATCACTGTCTGTCGCAGTCCACCCAGTCGAACTGTTTTGTTGTGGCTTTCTCCAGTGCAGTGTAGCTTTCCTGCATGGATATGTAGCACTTTAATTCTGGTCACTTCTTCACGTTATTCTTTTGTTCTTGGTTTTGTTGCTCAAGCAGCTGTAGGAACTGTAAGCAGGCAAAAGCACAAACAATTTCCCAGACTGTCTCCGGACCCCCTTTGAAATTCAAGGACCACTTCTCATCTCAACTTCTGACACCATATGTAATGGACATGTACAGAGGTACAACAAGGGAGACAGTTTTGGGGAAATTAAATAATGTTTAAAGTTTAAAGAAATATACAGAAAGAAATATACAGAAAGAAATTAACAACGTATCCCTTTGTATGGGCTAACTCGCATTCCCAGTCCCTATCTGCAGGGCAGGGAGGATACGCCTCTTTCCAACCTAAGACCCCAAAGTCCAAAAGCAGCACCTCAAACCAGGGAGCCCTTCATGTCAGTCTCTAGGTCTGGGTTGGTGTCCATTGAGGGGGCAGCCTCTGGCTGATTCCTGGGTTCGCTGCACCCTGGAATAGAGAGCTGGTCCTTGATGTCTTGCTGGTAGCACACAATTCTTCTGTGTGCTCAAGCATCTCCCTGTCAGTTCCCAGCAGGGGAAGACTGGTTAATTGTCTAGCTGCAATTAACCAGTTCCCTGCTGGATTTCTCAGACCACTGCAGGCTTATATTGAAGCCTCATTTAAAACAGGGTTAAGTCCCTTACAGGATGGATCATCTGAATTATGAGGAGAGGATAGCTAAATTATATTTGTTTACATTAGAAAAGAGGCATCTAAGAGGGGATATAATAACTATATACAAATATATTCGGGACAATACAAGGAACTTTCAAAAGAACTATTCATCCCAAGGGCAGTACTAAGGACACAGGGCTATACCTTAAGGTTGGATGAAAGGAGATTTCACCAGCAGCAAAGAAAAGGGTTCTATATGTAATGGCTGGACCCCCCTTGTCTGACCCACCCAATCTCACATTGGCCCGTGTGGTTTAACCGGTCCCCATTACAAGGTCGTGTGTGGTGGTGCACCTGCAAGTAACAGGACTCCTGAGTCTCCCGCTTGATGGTATTAGGGGATGTCATCAGGACAGGTATCTGAGGTAGTGGGTACGAGTCCAACTTACTTCACATGCAGCGCCTCCACCTCATCAGGATCTATGCTTCCGCAGGGAGATGGTCCTGGTGAGGAACTCCTTCTCGGTGGTGACTGCCACTGCTGAGTAACTTCACACTCACACAGTGGAGGTATCTTTGAACACGACATCTTTATTGTAGATTGGGATGTAGCAGACTGCCCCATGCAGCTGCCGGCTCTAGCCGCACATCTCTCCGTGTTGTCCCTTTGCCAGGTACGCCCTCCCGTATTGAATTGGGATTCCCTTTCTCCTAGGGAGATCACCACTGCGCCAGGTCCCTGGACACAGTGTGGCTTAGACAGACTTGATTGGTCACTCTGCTACCGCTAGTTACAGCACTAGGGTCACAAAAGTATTCCTCCAATCCCTTATGCAGGAAGATACATTCTACCAGATGCTTCTCTGCCAACCTTGCAACAACACTAACTGACAGTGTTGTGCCCTTTATACCTCAGGGGGCAGGCGCATCTCTGAGGTCACTATCCAGGGACTCAGAGCATACAGCCACTCCCTTCCTTACACAGGGCACCACACCAGGGTGTGAGGGAAAACCTCCATAACTACTGTTGGCATGCCTGTACTTACCAGGACTTACTGCCAACAGGGAAGATGTATGCAGTCATTATTATGCATGGCTACATACTCCCCCTGGTTAATACCCACCGTCCCGGCTGGGACCTAAATTTGGTGTACCTTGCGCCAGGAAACACTGCAAAAGAACACACAAATAACATGGCAAACATCATCATATTGACATAATAATGCAAGTCCATCTCACTCCTGACCAGCAGGGAGCGCTAAAGAAAACAGCAGACCACTCTATTGGTTAATCAATAATAATGTCGAGGATCTGGCTTCTTCACCTCCCGCCCCGCAGCATCATGCACAGTCACGCTGTATTCCCGTGGTATCCCTCGCTCATTGTAATACACCACTTTGTGCATGTACACACTGCGTCCTATTTTCCAGACCCGCATAAGCTGGGACAACCTCTGCTCGGCCTGCATCCCTTTAATGGCTCCCCCTTTCTCTACGATATAGTGTTGGATATCATTTTTAAGCCATCTCTCCCTATTCTCCTCTATCTCTCTCATTAGAGGTTCCGGGACATACGGGTAATCAAGCCCATGTGACTTCCTGTATTTTGCCGCGATAGCCCGTTCAGCTCGGCAAGCCCTGGTTAGCTTACTTTCGCCAGCCGCCCCGGGCAACACCCAAGACAAGGGCTCATCGGTCTCTACCGGGTCATCCAACCCTGCGGACCCCTTAGGGATAATAAGGCCTGCCTGGATACGATCCCACCTTACCCTTAGGGCCCTAAGGTATGCCTCGTCGTCAAAGTCACCGGCAGCCCACCAGTGATCAACCACCCCCTCCCTTTCTAGGATAAATCGGGTGCGGTCGAACCAGGCTACATACCCCTCGTACAACGGGGCCCACCACCTAGTCTCCTTCCGTTCTTCGGAGCTAGGGTCTATAGACTCCTCTATGGACTCCTCATCAGGCCCACCAGAAGATACCCCGGACGTACCATCAGATCGCTCGACAACTCCTTTATACTGTGAGGTGTTTCTAACGGTAATGCTTAGCACACTAGGGCAATCACTGGATACCTACACTTGTCTGGACATCCTACCTCCTCCCTCCGACCCATCATCCGAAGTTCCCAAGTCCAGGCTTCCAGTCCGATCATCGGAAGGACCCCGTGACTCCCCGGACAACCCTGAGCTGGAACTGGACCCAAATAAAATAGTGACGGGGACAGGGGCTTTAGCTAGGGCCTTGGGGCTAACCTTGGGTGTGGACGGGGTTTGGGGACGGGACCGAACAGTAGGCATTGACAGGGTTACGACCTGCTCTCCAGCGATACCTGCCTTAACGTCGCCACAAAGTCCGTTCTTGTCTCGAGCAGCTGGGCTTCTTGTTCTGCAACTCGAACGCCCGTTCCCCCTGGTAGTAGGAGATCGTCTTCCGCTGCTCGACCGCAGAGGCGCCACCATCTCCCACTCGATGCCGCTCTGGTCATCCGGAACCACCTCCGCACACGCACGTGCTGCGACGCCATCTTGGGTTGGATCCCCAATCGGGATCTCTTCCTCCACGAGGACATCCGGCAACGCCCGTCTGCTGCGCGATCCAGTCTGGCTCTGGACTCGCTCTTCCTGCTCCTCCACCCCTTGGGTCTGCGACAGGCACGGTGTCATCTTAGTACCTCGCAGGGTCGTGGTGGATCGACCTCCGTCCGATCCACTAGTCACCACGGCAGTGGGACTCCGGCGATCGGGTGGTTGCGGTACTGGAGACACTCGACTCCGTGTCTCCACACCACGAGGAATGGCATCCCTCCATGGCGTACCAATGGTATGACAGTCTCTTCTTATGACTGTCTTACTCGCCAGCCTAGCACACTCCTCGTCCGAGGATTCTAACTTGCAATTCGGCCGAGGCATCCCAGTAGGAGACCGGCGATGGGCTCCTCTGTGATCACCTCTCCGATGGCTGGGTTTATCCGTCGGAAGCACCAGACCTGACTCCGACTCCGCAGGACTTGCACTCTTGTTCCAGAGGGCTCCCGGCTGCTCCTCTATCGGCATCGGGACATTTCCGGTCACTCCCACAGCTTGCACCGGTACAAACGTGGTCATGGGCCACATGTACTGCAGTCCACAGTGGGGGCATCGGGCCTCGCTGCCCACGGCTCCGCCCGGCAGTCTGCACTGCAGGCAAAGACACGCCACAGTCTCCACACCCTCCACACGGATTACCAGGAAGCCTCCTGGAGCCGAATAGGGGTGAGTGGAGATTACCGGACTCTGGTCCACTTTATCAGCAGCTTCAGCCATCTTTACCAGCGGAGGCACTCGTCTCAGAGGTCTATACTGGTCAATGGCTCTTCGCAACTGAAAGGCATGGGCTGATGTAGCAACCCCTCCTCCCACTTTTTCTGTCGACATCCGGTGGAACCGCAAACCACTCCCCCTGGTTGAAACTAGGGGGATGTCTCGTAGACTTGTAGGCTGACCCAGCACAGGTGCGGAGTGAGTCATAGTCCATGAGGGCGTGGCTCCAGCTTTCGCGCCAAACTCCCCATCGGGGTGGAGTTTTCTCGTTGGCGCCAATCCTGGCCAACAATTAGCAAACTGCAAAGTTGCAAGACTTTCTGCAGCATGCCCACGCGGTGTCCTGGGAACGCGGGAACCGCCATCTTGGTAAGTATTGTCCTTTTTCCCATTGAAGGCAGCGTCTGGCTGTTTGTTAATTGGGGTATAACAAAGTCCATTTCGTTCCTCCCATCGGATCACACTGTCATGCTCATTATTCTCAGGGGTATCATCCCGAGAACAAAAACATGATAAACACGGCGCAGCCACGGCTTTCACGCCATTCCAGAGCAAACACACAAGAGTCTCTCCTGTAGCTTGTTCTTCGTCCACGCACAGTTCATATGCGTGTTCTTCCTCTGACCGCAATCCTGGACCTTCTGCTCTGTGCAGATCCTCCATTCTTGTGGTTCTCTCTCCCCGCCATCCTGGACCTTCTACTCTGTGCAGATCCTCCATTCTGACGGTTCTCTCTCCCTGCCGTCCTGGACCTTCTGCTCTGTGCAGATCCTCCATTCTGACAGGTCTCTCTTGATCGTTGAACACCGATTTCCTGTACGTGGAGCTCCACTCTGCGGGGCAGCTACCACATCCGTACAATAAACATGCCTTGTGCACCACCTTATGTACCTAACGTAGATCTGACTCGTGTTTGCACTACCTCAGGCTAGGCTCACTCTTTCTGTGTCTACTGTAACACGTTCCTCCAGTCTGTGCTCCTTGGTAAGTGATCTGGAATGGAGACTAGTGTACTCTGGCTCTTCCATGCAGTACCTTGGGCGTCGACCTACTGTTGGCTAGCCTAGTGCGGACCCTTCCAGAATTCCTGCCCTAAGTTACCAGTTTACCCCTTCAGGCATCCCCCGCTAGCGCTACCTCAAGGCGACTAGAACAGCAATAGCCCCCGGCTCCAGACTCACTAACCCCTAACGGATCCCAAGGCGTCTTTGCGGCATGCAGCTCCAGCATCTCCCTGACTACCCCTGGCTTTGTCCCACGCACCACAAAGTGGCAGCAGACACTTTCCCTGTTTCCTAATGTGTGCCTAGCAAACGCCTGTCCTGTTGACAGGTCTCTCAGCAGCGCCTCCAATTGTAACGGCTGGACCCCCCTTGTCTGACCCACCCAATCTCACATTGGCCCGTGTGGTCTAACCGGTCCCCATTACAAGGTCGTGTGTGGTGGTGCACCTGCAAGTAACAGGACTCCTGAGTCTCCCGCTTGGTGTTCTTAGAGGATATCATCAGGACAGGTATCTGAGGTAGTGGGTACGAGTCCAACTTACTTCACGTGCAGCGCCTCCACCTCATCAGGATCTATGCTTCCGCAGGGAGATGGTCCTGGTGAGGAACTCCTTCTCGGTGGTGACTGCCACTGTTGAGTAATCTCACACTCACACAGTGGGGGTTTCTTTGAACAAGGCATCTTTATTATAGATTTGGATGTAGCAGACTGCCCCATGCAGCTGCCGGCTCTAGCCGCACATCTCTCCGTGCTGTCCCTTTGCCAGGTACGCCCTCCCGTATTGAAGTGGGATTCCCTTTCTCCTAGGGAGATCACCACTGCGCCAGGTCCCTGGACACAGTGTGGCTTAGACAGACTTGATTGGTCACTCTGCTACCGCTAGTTACAGCACTAGGGTCACAAAAGTATTCCTCCAATCCCTTATGCAGAAAGATACATTCTACCAGATGCTTCTCTGCCAACCTTGCAACAACACTAACTGACAGTGTTGTGCCCTTTATACCTCAGGGGGCAGGCGCATCTCTGAGGTCACTATCCAGGGACTCAGAGCATACAGCCACTCCCTTCCTTACACAGGGCACCACACCAGGGTGTGAGGGAAAACCTCCATAACTACTGTTGGCATGCCTGTACTTACCAGGACTTACTGCCAACAGGGAAGATGTATGCAGTCATTATTATGCATGGCTACATATACAGTAAGTGCAGTTAACATGTGGAATTCATTACACATGGAGACTGTGATGGCAGATACAATAGATTTCTTCAAAAAAAGGTTGGACATCTTTTCAGAAAGGAAAGGTATACAGGGAAATACCAAATAAGTAAACATGGGAAGGTTGTTGATCCAGGGGTGTAATCTGATTGCCAATTTTTGGAGTCAGGAAAGAATGTATTTTTCCCATTATGAGATTATATTTCACTGGGTTTTTTGTTTGCCTTCCTCTGGATCAATAAGTAAGTATAGATATAGGATAAAGTATCTGTCGTCTAAATTTAGCATAGGTTGAATTTGATGGACGTACGTCTTTTTTCAACCTTATCTACTATGTAACTGTATAATATGTCAAGTTAGATGTAGCACTGGGCCTTTTTGTCTTTTGTTCTATACATAAGGTCACAATCCTGGTAGTACTATTTTGGACACAATATATATGATGTGGTGGATTTGGTTTCTGTCCTTACAGGGGTTGTGTGAATTCCAATAAATATCTCAATGATAATCAGGGTCTGGCTGTGAGAAAAAGCAGCTTTTGGAAGGTACGGAGAAAGCAGGATTAGGCTGCGCTAACCACTACAACAATAGAAACAATGAAAAAACCTTAGATGTGAATAATATCAACACATAAGGGGCTGCCTAACATACAACAACTGACCCCCTGGTCAGAACAATGAACAGAAAAAGAAATATTGTATTAGAAGGCGCCTGTTCAATAAAAGGATATATGAAAAACCAAGCCTGTTGGATGATCAGGAACTGGCATCAATAGATGGTGATGTGCTTAAAAAAAGAAAGGCACAAAACATAGCATAATACTGTATGGTGACGACTAACAACATACAAAACGAACTACATAGAAATGACAATCAGCTGAGAGATAAAAAGGTGGAAACATCAAGATATAAAACATTTAATAAAATCTATAATAATATATCATATAATAAAACATGGAACATAAGAAAAATAATTTAAAAAAATAATAAAAAATGATTCAGACAATAAATATGATCAGGTAGACACACTGCCACGATGGTGAAGATAGTTGAAATGCCCACTCACCAGATGGATGATGTAGGCAGGCGGTGGATAAATTCGAGAGTATCCCCTCTCTTTGAGTGAAGCTGCCACTGCTCCGGAACTTCTCCAAGTATGGGGGGTGCCTGCCTACATCATCCATCTGGTGAGTGGGCATTTCAACTATCTTCACCATCGTGGCAGTGTGTCTACTTGATCATATTTATTGTCTGAATCATTTTTTATTATTTTTTTTTTATTATTTTTCATTTGTTCCATGTTTTATTATATGATATATTATTATAATTTAATTAAATGTTTTATATCTTGATGTTTCCACCTTTTTATCTCTCAGCTGATTGTCATTTATATGTAGTTCGTTTTGTATGTTGTTAGTCCTCACCATACAGTATTATGCTATGTTTTGTGCCTTTCTTTTTTTAAGCACATCACCATCTATTGATGCCAGTTCCTGATCATCCAACAGGCTTGGTTTTTCATATATCCTTTTATTGAACAGGCGCCTTCTAATACAATATTTCTTTTTCAGCTTTTGGAAGGTGCTACATTTCATAGTGTTATTCCCATGCGCTAACATGAACGCAGGTCCGAGGATCTCCTTAGTTAGGTAAACTACTCATTACCATATGATTTGCATATAAGTAAGCGCAACATCCGTTCATATTTAGAGAACGCAATTTTTGGGGGTAAATGCGAGTATTTTGTAGCACTAAGCACCTTTGAGGATATACGTTACGGATATCGATACGTTAAATGGAGATAATGTACCGTTAAAAAATGAACAGCCTTCTGAGGATGTACCCCTGAGAGAGCTAAATGTGCTTGCTGTACTATAAAAGACTGAGTAAGGCACAATCATTGTTGTGCACATGTAAACAAGAGACAGCGGCATCAGAACCAAGAGTAAGGACTAAAGCAAACTATTGCTGTTTTTATTGAGGTTGGCTCAGAGTAGGACTTTGCAGACATCAAAAAGAAAGAATTTCTAATCCAATGTCTGGTTCCTTATACACAAGAAGAAAAATCCAGTTTAAAACCAGATGAAAGCTTGAATATTATTGATTGCAACATGCAAGAGGGAGTTATTGCAATTATTAAAGTGCACAGTGTTCTAATACATCAGTATGCTGAATTATCATTACAGTTTGTACTTTTTGGTCTGAAAATATTTTTACAGTCAATGAAATAGAACTATGGTTGTTCATAAGTATCTACTTAATATAATAAGAAGCCAAGTAATATACACGTATAAACGAAAACATTGGGGTCACTGCAGCACAGTGAATCCCCTAGAACCCCTTTGTGATGCGTTCTCCTAAGCATATGAAAATCAAACTGACATAATGACAGTGCGACCAGTGTACAGGAGTAAATGTTCTTGTGTCAGAACCTATATATGAACCCCTTGTGAATGGTATTTGATGAGTTAGTTAGTTAAAATACTTTATTATGTATAATCATTAAAAAGAAATGGGGTATACCAGCACATACATGACAAAGACACTGTATGTACATTAAAAAAATAAAGGGCTCAATATTTCCCTGATAATGTGAGAGTCCAAAAACCTTTTGCTTATAAAGTTAGCTCATATAAAATGGTGGTCTGACTATAGTTTTCTAAATAATAGTGATAAGTGAACAACCCATATATAAAGGCTAGGCTGCCTGGTAACCTACTGACTGAAACAGACAGAAATGATACCTAAAACAAATAAACCTGGCGCCTAAAACAAACGGTGATACTCTGACCATCAATGAATGTCCAATTGGATAGTCCTGTGATCCTCTATGAAGCCACACAGACGGTCTCAAACCATGAAACGAAATACAAAGACAAGAAAACAAATCATAGCATATAACTGTTAGGTAAAGACAATCTATGCTACAATACTAACACAAGTCTAACGACATATACACAAACAACACCTAGTGATAGACTAGAAGAAGAATTTAATAAAAGATAATCAAATATATTATATATAAAATATAGAACCGTGTGGATAACAAACACGAACTGCTGATCTTCCAGTGATGGTAAAATTGAAATCCTACTTACAGGGAAGAGGATTATAACAAGCAGGCAAGTATAGCAGTCCTATATATGAATGGTAATTATATCTCTGGCGCTCAACAAGACTAGATAGATTAAAATGAATTTATACAACCAGATAGTGGTGCTGACAGATCCAATGATGATCGCCACGTGATGCAGTCAGATATGAACTATAAAAAAATAAGAACACATAGTGTAATACTGTAAACACTTAAAACAAACAGACTAACCAAAACTAACAACTGTTGCTGAAACAGACAGGTGACTGGTAAAAAAAAACATATTTAATTAGACATATAATAAAAGAATATAATGATCACAATGATAAACAATGATATAAGGTCCCACTGAATAGTCCTGCTGGGGCTGAAGTGCCCGCATACCGGAATAAAAATGGTAACTCGCAGTGGATAATTAGAGAGTATCCCCTCTCAGAGAACGCCGGTTGTCTCCATGCGCTCCTCACTGGTATCTGCCGCGTGTTGATGTATGGCGTCGGCTTCCAGATGGAGCAACAAGCCTCGCTCTCACCGGAACAGAAAGCTCTGACTCTCCGTGTCTCCTCCGTCCTCCGTCGATTGCACATGCGCAAAGACGCGAACCCTCACAGGTTCCCAGCCGCAGATTCGCCAAACTCCTCGTCTGTAGCGTGGGGGCTGGTGGCAGCAGCTTCAAAGATGCTCCGAGTGGAAAGGGACAGCACGGAAATGGCATGCGGGGAAAATCAGCAGATAGAAAGGCAGTAGTTAGTGGGACCACCCAACGCGTTTCGGAAGCCTCCGCTTCCTTCCTCAGGGGTATAAAATGAATGCTTGAGTCTCTGGGTGTCCTTGTATTTGTAGTACAAATTAAAAGGTACAGTGTACTAATTAGAAAGTCCCGGACATGCGCAGTAGAGATTTCTCATCTGCTTAGTGTTTCAGCAACATCACGTAACATAACAACGCATGAATAACGACAGAAAACAGAAAAACATGAAAACTTGGTATGATAACACCATATACAAAACACACCGTTAAATGTGGAGAATTATATAATAAAGTAATTAAGTCATCAAACATATATATATATATATACTGGTGTGATGAAATAATTAACCTCACACTGTGTGAAGCCATATAAATTTGACATGTAAGTCTGTGATCAGTGAAGTCCAAGATGTACAATATGCAATCTTCATATTCTGAAGATATGTAATAGTATTGACTAAAGATAACTAACTAGTATGTAAAGGCTAATGATAACATGTGAAAAATATGTGAAAACCTATATAGCAGTCCTATATAGCAGTCCTATATAGCAGTCCTATATAGCAGTCCTATATAGCAGTCCTATATAGCAGTCCTATATAGCAGTCCTTCAATCCGAGCAGCAGAAAGGAGACCTCTGACGAGATTTTCAGTTTGGTGCCGTTGATGCGAACATCCGGGTCTCACTCACTCCGCACACGTGACCTGTAGCTACACTTCATGCCCCCTAGCACCGTATCATAAGACTCAGAAGCCCAAAATACAAGGGAAACTAGACAAATATGGATTGATGGACACTCGTGGTGGTGGAACAGATGTCCGTGTGAATAAGGGAATGTCCAAATAATGCAGTTAAAATAATGCCATTTATTATATAAAAAAAGAGTGCTACAGAGAACTCACATATAAAGAATAACGATGATTCGCCTGTCAGCTCCGGGCTGCGTCTGCTTCTCTCTAATGCTACTCTGTTCACCGCGTCCGGTGTGCAGAGCTGGAGGATAGTTCGGGCAGAGCTGCTACGGTGGCCGGCAAGCAACAAAAGAGTACACGTTACCCGAACAACGCGTTTCGTATCTCGCGATACTTCATCAGGTTCGGTAACGTGTACTAGAACAGATAATCCCTTAAATACCGTCGTAGTGAGTAAAAACTGTTAGGAACACCTGAAATCAGCTCCCTCATCACGTAACAGCCGTAGTAATCATTCCGATACCAAGGGCTGCCACTATAAAGTGTGCACCACATTGCTGGATCATTACAAGACAGATATCACATGGAATAAGATATTCAATGGTAAAAAATATATATTAAAAACAATAAAATAAGTCCAATAGAGAATGCCATAACTAGCAATACAATAGCAAGTTACTCAACATACTGGTAGTGAACCACTGGACACTAGTGGACATAATACAAAACTATGCACATACGTGCTAGACATAATGATGGAACTAGAGAGTCATCAGCAAAAAGTACAATAAAATAATACACAGATAGATAGTGATAGTACTGTACACTAGAATAAGTCCAATAGAGAATGCCATAATTCGCAATATAATAGCAAGGTATTAGGCATATTGGTAGTGTACCACTGCACTCGAGTGGACGTAATGCAAAACTAAACACATAAGTGCTAAACATAGTAATTCTATAATGGGACTAAAGAGTAATCAGCGAAAAGTATAATAAAATAAAATAATATACAGATTAATAGTGATAGTACTGTACAATAAAATAAGTCCTTGGGAATGCTATATAGGACTGCTATATAGGAATGCTATACTTGCCTGCTTGTTATAATCCTCTTCCCTGTAAGTAGGATTTCAATTTTACCATCACTGGAAGATCAGCAGTTCGTGTTTGTTATCCACACGGTTCTATATTTTATATATAATATGTTTTATTATCTTTTATTAAATTCTTCTTCTAGTCTATCACTAGGTGTTGTTTGTGCATATGTCGTTAGACTTGTGTTAGTATTGTAGCATAGATTGTCTTTACCCAACAGTTATATGCTATGATTTGTTTTCTTGTCTTTGTATTTCGTTTCATGGTTTGAGACCGTCTGTGTGACTTCATAGAGGATCACAGGACTATCCAATTGGACATTCATTGATGGTCAGAGTATCACCGTTTGTTTTAGGCACCAGGTTTATTTGTTTTATGTTTCATTTCTGTCTGTATCAGTCAGTAGGTTACCAGGCAGCCTAGCCTTTATATATGGGTTGTTCACTTATCACTATTATTGATAAGCACTAAATAGTTTAGAAGCTTTAGCGCTAATATCACTATTTTTTTTCTAGTTTACATGAATACCTGGTACAAATGTCTCTTGTGTGGAAAACACATGCTTGTGAAGAGATAACGTTTAAAGGTCATATCTAATTCTTACAGTAATGGACTCATTGTAGTGATTAACATAATTACACTGACTTGAAGATATTCATATTCCTCTATTTTGTGGCGGTGAACAAAACCTCCTAATGCCCAGTAGCCCGAGAAAATTGTGGTGCAATTCAATTTTATAAAGGGACTCCTCACCTATCGATATGAGTGAAGAGGAATTACAATTCCTGGAGGAATGTATGGTTCTCATAAGAGAAAATGAACGAGACTTGACAGTTGCCCCCTTCACTGATCTCAAAGCAAGATCACGCTTTTCACCACCCTCTAGTATGAGTCCAAATGTGGAAGTGTTCACCAAATTAGTAACCAAAGATCTGGAAACTATTCCGACATCAATACATAAAAACAATCTAAATATGAGTGAACGACAAGCACTGGAAGACAACAAAACCATAAGTATCAAACCATCTGATAAAGGTGGGAATGTTGTAATACAAACCATGGAGGACTATACTAGAGAGAACCTAAGACTATTGTCAGATACAGCATGTTACAGTACACTATCTTGGTACGTGATCCCACTTATGAATTTAGACAGGAACTCCTACTAATACTTAATAAAGGGCTAAAAGATCACACACTGTCACAGGAGGAATATAACTTTATCCTAGGATCCGTGCCACAAATAGCAATGTTCTATAGACTACCTAAAATACATAAGGACAAAATCCCACCACCGGGACGACCTATTATAGTGTACGGAGTTGATAGTATCACCCAAAATGCGAGTACATACGTGGATAAGATACTGAGACCATACGTTACTGCATTACCGTCACATCTAAAGGACACCAGTGGTATACTCAGACGGCTTGAGGGCATTTCAATTGACAGTGACATTCTTTTGGTGGGATTGGACGTTGAAGGACTTTACACAAGCATCCGGCATCAAACAGGGATGCTGGCAGTGAAACACTTCTTAAGGGGCAGTCATCTGTCAAAACACACTGACCTCACCGTAAAGTGCTAGACTACGTATTAAGGCATAACTTTTTTCTGTTCAACAATAAACTCTACCACCAGACCCAGGGTACAGCTATGGGCACAAGTTGTTCCCCTACTTATGCAAACTTGTACCTGGGCTGGTGGGAGGAAGTTACTGTCTTTGCAGAGGACCTTCAACATCTATCCCAATATGTGGAGCTATGGCTCCGTTTTATAGATGATGTATTCATGCTATGGAGGGGTACAGAGGCAGCACTAAAGGAATTTCTTCTAGCTAAACAGCAACAACCATAACCTAAGGCTTACTTGTGAAGTTAACAAAAAATCTATTAAATTTCTGGATATAACTATTCAACGTGAACTTACAGGTTTACTGACTACAACAATCTTTAGGAAAAAGACTTCCACTAATAACCTCCTGCGAGCAGACACACACCACCCACAACACCAGGTACTTAATATCCCAGTTGGTCAGTTTCTTCGGCTATGCAGAAACTGTACTATGGTCACTGAATTTGAGAAACAAGCGTCAGACATGACAGCTAGTTTTGTTGAAAGAGGTTATACCAAATCATGCCTCAAAAAGGCCTTTAAAAGGGCAAAATATTCGGACAGAAACACACGACTAGCTCCCAAACCACCCGGAGCAACAGAGAACAAAATAATCTGGTTTATAGGAACGTATAACTCTCAGTGGCATACCATCAACAAAATCCTGTGTAAACCCTGGCACATACTTCTCAAAGATACGGACCCAAGAGTAAACAAGCTAGATATTTGAAGGACATACCTGTCCGCAGAAATAAGCCCCTACTCAACACACCAACATGGATACCAGAGAAACCGAGAGGTTTCTTTAGTTGTGGACAGTGCAAAGCATGTCAATTTATATGAGTTAACTTTATAAGCAAAAGGTTTTTGGACTCTCACATACAGTACATTATCAGGAAAATATTGAGCCCTTTAATTTTTTTTATGTATGTACAGTGTCTTTGTCATGTATGTGCTGGTATACCCCATTTCTTTTGAATGATTATACATAATACAGGCATACCCCACTTTAAGGACACTCACTTTAAGTACACTCGCCCAATAGTCAAACGGCAGCTCACGCATGCGCCTGTCAGCACGTCCTGAACAGCAAAGTTGAACTCCCTACCTGCACCGAAGCTGTGCACAAGCGGGAAGACTATAGAGCCTGTTACAAATGCCTTATTTACATCAGTTATGCACGTATATGATGATTGCAGTACAGTACATGCATCGATAAGTGGGAAAAAAGGCAGTGCTTCACTTTAAGTACATTTTCGCTTTACATACATGCTCCGGTCCCATTGCGTACGTTAATGCGGGGTATGCCTGTAAAGTATTTTAACTAACTAACTCTTCAAATACCATTCACAAGGGGTTCATATATAGGTTCTGACACAAGAACATTTACTCCTGTACACTGGTCGCACTGTCATTATGTCAGTTTGATTTTCATCTGCTTAGGAGAACGCATCACAATGGGGTTCTAGGAGATTCACTGTGCCTGCTGCAGTAACCCCCATTTTTTTGTTTATTGTCTATCCCAACCCCAGTGCACCCCTTACGCCAGACACTTCTCAGTTGTGCGGGTGGTTTCTCTTTTCCCCGATACTAATACACAGTGCTTGTCGGATTTTGCACCCTGGCGACTCCCTCATGGCCGTCCCTGCAGTGCACATGGTTCTGTGCTGTTTTTTTTGGCCAGCAGCCAGGCTCTATATAATTCCGCGCATTGAACCAGCTCTTCCTGGTCTATCCTGGTCCTGCTTGTGTTACTCCCTACCTTACCACACTGCCTGCCTCCATTGCGTCTCGCGGTCCCCCCCATCTGGCAACCCTTGCGGCCCCCCTCAGCCTCCGTCCTCCTCCCAACACCTATTCCCTATTGCTGGGCAATACATGGCGTTAGAGGCCTCTCCGCAAGGTTTCCCCACTTCCAACTTGCACAGCAGGCTCCCGGCAACGTTCCCTAGTGGCTGTTACTCCTTCTGATCTGGGACGCCACACCTCACGCCTGTTGCTCCGGACATCCTCACCTCCGCACCTCTGCTCTCCCACCAAAGCTCTGGTTAGTTCTGAGGAGGTGGTGGGCGTCTGACAGCCGGGCCTGGCGGCCTGGGCCAAGGTGAGCGGGCTGGGTGTTGGAGGAGCAAGGCGGGTGGGTGAAGGTGGCTCATGCCCAGGCCAGATCCGGGGTCTACCAGCCTTTCCTGTGGCCCCAACCCGGGGAGGAGGTGGGGTGGGGGGGATGCTGAGAAGGGAGAGGGTGACAGCAGGCCTAGGGGAGGAGGAGAGGGGTAAGAGGGTGCCAGGCCTGGGGGAGAAGGAGAGGGGCAATATGGTGCCAGGCCTGGGGGAGGAGGAAAGAGGTAAACGAATGATAGGCCGCACAAGTTTATGGGCAATAGTCAGTCACCCACCAAGTCAGTCATCCACCCAGTAAGTTCCTCACCCAGTATGCCAGACACCCACCCACGCAGTCAGTCAGCCACCAAGTAAAAGTCACCCACTCACCCAGTCACCCACCCACCCAGACTAGTCACACACTCACACACTCAATTCTTATTAGGAATTTATTACATTTTTTTAAGTAGGGGCGGGGCTAGGTGGCGAGTAGATTTTTTGGTTCGGCGAGTGAATTTTTGGGTGATTTGTCAAGCACTGCTAATATACATGTATACAGTGTAGATGCACCAGCTTCCACTCAACTGACTAGAAGTTGGTATATTTTTAACTGCATTACCTTCTCCTCACTATATAACGTAAGGCAGAGCTATCTAATATAACTGCCCCATGTTCACCCCGAGCCGGCACTAAGCCCAAGATGCAGGGAGATCTATTCAGTGACATAGGGGCTTATTCCAAATCCGCTGTAGCGGACAATCGGGAGGTTTACGGTCAAAATTCCCCATTGACTTAACGCATGGGCTTAATCTTATGTCTGTTAAATCCTAGCTAAGGGTGGTATCACTCTTATCCAGACCCTGAAATATGTGTTTTGATACAGAGGAGAGAGTGAGAAAGAGAGCGCGAGTGAGTGTTTGGGTATGTATATGTCTATGAGGATTCCACCAAAATAGAAATTTCTCTCTCCTCCTCCTGCCTGGTTTGGATGGGAATAATGCTAAGACATACTTAACATCATCGTTATTAGAAGCTAACGTAATGATATGATCCCTGACGTACTGGAGCTCTGTGGCTCTCACTCTCAGAACCATATTTACTAAGTGGTGCTATTCCATAAAACGCTTTCAGGTGCCAGTAAACACCTTATTGCACATTCACTTACATTAGACATAAGGAGTCATATGAAATAGCACCACTTAGTAAATTTGAGCCTGAAGCTTCCACCATGTTCGCTAACTTCAAAAACAGGGGTTGCCATCAGGCCATTCCTTGTGATGATGTGTTTGTGTTAAATTAAAGTGTCACAATGTTTGTGAGGTACAAGTAAAGAGATTGCCAAGCCTGAGGCTGGGGTTGTTCCGCAGCAGTGGAAGAAGGAAGAAGGGAAGGGCAGCAATAAGCAGAGAGCGGGGATCTCCCCTTCCTGATATTACAAAGCTAGAAACGGCACACCTCAATCAAATGATTGCAAACAATATTGTTCGTGTAGAGATTAAGGGTTCCACCCGTTCTACCAGGGCGGTATCTGGGGTGAACTAGGGTAACAAGCAGTTAATGGTAGAAAAAGCGAAATTTGTTTCACTCCAGAGATGGGGTGAAACAGGAATACCCAATTGTGTGCACTTACCAGATGCCTATGATGAGCAAAAGAATTTGACCAATGTAATACTAGCGCAGATTGTACACCATTATCTCCAAAACAGAATGTGGTTTGGTCCCCCAGGTAAACAGAATAGGGTAAATTGATTATTGTTAAAATGTATTCTTTATTGCACAAATATATAAAATAATGGGGGTGAATGAATAGGCAATTAACTAATAAGTAGTAAAAGCCACCAATGAAACAAGGCAATGTATGGAAATAGTAGATTCACTTTGAGTTAAGTCTACAATAAATCTAACCAGCCTAATTATTAGGGCAATTAGGTAGTAGTTTTAGCCAAAGTGTGAGTAAGCCTATAGGTGGTTAGGGTGCAAAACCTTAAACAGAACTGTCTAATTGGTAGAGTCCATTCGTTAATGTGACCCTAATAGCATGTAGCAGCCACATATATGTCCTAGGAAGAATGTCAAAGTTTGTATTGTCAAATCTTATATCATAGTTTGTGTGGTATTGGGGGTAATGGTAGTTGGCTGTTAAGCTTACTGACCTTCAGTAGTGTCCAAAATTATTGTGGACGTGGTGAAAACCCTACTTGGATGGCCAACAGTCTAAATGCTGTATATCAATACCAAAGAGAGAATCTATAGGGGAGTTCATGAAAACCACATACTGTAATAGGCTTAGGGTTGTCACCAAACGCTTCCCGACACCCGTGAGGGTGTTTGTTAATCACTCAGGAGCACTGATGATTCCCCTGTGCTAGATGGATGGTTACCTCTGCTAGTAAAGTCTGCGGCCAGCGGAGTTCCTCGGAGCTCAGTAGCTTATGCTAGCGTGATGATGTATCACACAACACAGTCAGGTCCCTACGCGTTTTGTCATAGTCCACGTGACTTTATCAGGGGTATGGATAGTGGAGTACACTGGTTCTTTAAAGAGCTCCTAGTTACCTAGGCACAGCATTGCAATACAATTTGCTATGGATTGTACTCGGCCAAATCAATATAAGAGTGCACCCATCCAAAAAGAGCATTCAAAGTACATGTATGAGTAAACAGCAATACTATACCATACTAGAGGAATACATTCAAATTTAATGTGGAAAATACAGAATAAAATATATATATATAAATCAGATGTCATTTTAACAAATAAACAATGATATAACAAGATATCAAATCTCTGTACTGTATATAATGTATATACAGATACCATATAACAAAAACAATTAAAAGAACAATATCAAAGTATAATAACTCATTAAGTGATGAATGCTGGACAAATCCTAAGTGGAAAAAGCAAAACCACCTGGAACTGATTAAAAGTCGATGGGGCTTATTCACTAAACCTTGATTAAATCAGTGCACTCAGGTGTACTTGGTAGATCAATAGGAAATGCGGTCCTGTTTTGCTCCAATGTTTAATAAATTAAGATATACTGTATGTTTAATCCAGTATAGTACCACTGCTTTTTGTTAGGACACTTTGGGCGCTCTTAATACTAACCCTGCCCTGTAGCATGCCTGCTATTCCAGTACTAACTCCTTCATAGTGTCTCAACATTGTACCACAGTATCCTCTGCTATTCCTTAACAAGATCACATCTCTGGCACTACACCACATCTTTGTTTAACAGCAACTGCTGCTATTGCTGTGCACACTGCCACTTTCTCCCTGATCAAACATCTCTCATCCCAATGGAGGTCAATGACAGCGTCCCTCTTTCTCTACCTGACCAGATCATTGACATGATGTATTATGTTCCAGGCTAGATTCGGATTGGATGAATTTATCAGCATGAGGATAATTCAGGTTCCCGCCCCTTTCACAGGTGCATAAAGTCAGGGAGTAGGAGCAGGTACAGTAGGAGGAGGAACAAAGTGTCTATTGTCTCATACGCTGCCAGAATGTGCCTGAGGAGACTTCTCCTGAGTGTTTCCCTTCTGTGTCTCATCGCTGGAGGGAGATCAGACCCGTAAGTGATAAATCCATGTACAGCAACTCATTCCTCTACTGTACCATTTATATACAAAGCTCTGTCACTGCATATAAGTCCTGCCTGCAGCATCAATACTGCCATTTATAGAGACTGGTCTGTCACTGCACATTAGTCTTAGCAAGCAGTCATTATATAGTGAGTGAGGAATGCACGGTCTGGGTGTTATATCAGGGGCAGTCATTATATAGTGAGTGAGGAATGCACGGTCTGGGTGTTATATCAGGGGCAGTCATTGTCTTCCTCATTATTCCTTTATATTTCTTATTTTCTTGCCCCTCTTCTTCCTTCCCTGCCCTTTACGAATCCACTCTGATCTTTGTTTTGCCGCCTTCATACAGTAAGTGAGATCAATTGTATGTTTGGTGTGAAAACGCACATTAGGGACTCGTGTGATGACACAATGACCCGTCACAGCCCCCTGCAAGGACACAGTGATCAGAGCCCTTCTAGTGGAGATAAAACCCCTCTCCTGGGGTGTTATATCTGGGGCACACATTATATAGAGTGAGGAATGTCTTGTCTGTTTTTTATATCAGGGGCAGTCATTATGTAGGGTGAGGAAGCCACGCTTTGTGTTATAATTAAATTACATGGTATACCTTCCCATACTGTACGTTGTCAGATTGTGTATCTTGCATCTCCTGCTCTCTTCACTGTTGTCTGTTGCATCCTCTATGGGAATTGGGTAAACTTCAAAAGGAAGCACAACGTTTTATGTTCCCATGAGTGGAATGGAATGGGGACATTGAAGTCTTAAAATAATTAAAGTCAGGAAGTGCCTGTAAGTCTGTAGGTTGGCTATATACTGTACAAGGTTCCAATATTCTCCAATCTTGAGCTGTCTGTCCTATTTGTAATGCGACATGCCTTGAAAGTGGCTCGCAGGCTTATACGCTTTGGCCAAAGGGTTAACTAAATGACCCTTTTTTCAAGAGATATATAGGTATTTCACTGTGTATTTTTGTCACATTGGATGTTGCTCTGGACTTCTTTGTTTCTTGTTTTGTCCTATTTGTAACCTACATTTTTAGATCTATGTTGCACCTTCTAGGGTTTACTTCCCGATACGAAGTAGAAACACAGCTGCACAGAGGTGAAGCAGGCTGACTCACGATTTTTGCAACTGGCTGAGCCGGTTTATTTGTTATTTTTGAAAATGTTAAGCAATTCTGATTTTACAAAGGTTCCACGATTAAACACATGTAAAAATCCAGATAACATGTTAAGGCACATTATGTAGGAAAGGAATAGCAGGGAGAATGGTGAATAAACTTTCGAAAGCTTGTCTTATCATATCAATTGTTAGTCCAAATAACAAAGATATCACATAATACTGAAGTACTCATTTACTCTGCACTATCGCAACTGGACAATCAGTCTAGTATATCATCACCTCTTCCTGAGCTTCTCCTTAAATGTCATATGGTTTACTGTATAACCTGGGAATGACCTGCAGACGAGAACAACTGTGTGTTACCAAATAAAATGATAAAGGAGTTTCAGAAACTGCCCACTCTGCTTATGAAATTCACTTCAACATATACTGGCTGACAAACTTTAGCCTGGGGGGCTAGCCCAAGAAACTGGCCCAGGAACCAGGCAGCTCACACACCAAACATAGATACACTCTACACGCACCCTACACACATGTACACACCATACAATAAGCAAGCTCCTTACACATGCAAATACAAAAAACAAACACACCAGATATACATACCATATACGTATGTACACACATCAGAAATACATAACACACATGATAACAGAGCAAATACATAGTTACATAGTAGATGAGGTTGAAAAAAAGACCTAGGACCATCAAGTTCAACCTATGCTAAATTTAGACAACAGATACTTTATCCTATATCTATACTTATTGATCCAGAGGAAGGCAAACAAAAAACCCCAGTGTCGTATCATCCAATGATATCTCATAAGGGGAATAATACTTTCCTTCCTGACTCCAAGAATTGGCAATCACATTACTCCCTGGATCAACATCCCTCCCATGTTACTTATTTGGTATATCCCTGTATACCTTTCCTTGTCTTTTTTTGAAGAAATCTATTGTATCTGCCATCACAGTCTCCATGGGTAATGAATTCCACACTGTAACTGCCCTTACTGTAAAAAAAAACATTTCCTGTGTTGCTGGTGAAATCTCCTTTCCTCCAACCTTAAGGAATGACCCTGAGTCCTTTGTACTGCCCTTCAGATACACACATAAGATGCATGCAGCATGAATGAACAAACATTATATAAACACATGCACACCACATATACACACACACAGGGCCGCCAGCAGGGGGGGAGAGCCGGGACAGGTGTCCTGGGCCAGGTGACTGTGGGGGGCCCAGCCGGTGCTGCAAGTTGGGCCAGCAGCTGGGGGAGAACCAGGGCCCAGCGGCGATAGGACCAGCAGACGGGCCCAGTCAGGGGTTCTTTTATATGTATTTGGTGGTGGGGGGGTGTTTATATATTTGGGGTTTGGGGATTTTATGTATTTGGGTGGTGGGGGGTTATTTTATATGTATTTGGGAGATTGGGGGGTTATTTTATATGTATTTGGGAGATTGGGGGGTTATTTTATATGTATTTGGGGGGGTGGTTCCTTTATATGTATTTGGGGGTGTTTTTTTTATATGTATTTGGGGGTGGGGGGTTCTTTATATGTATTTGGGGGTGCTTTTATATGTATTTGGGGGTGCTTTTATATGTATTTGGGGGTGGGAGGTTCTTTTATATGTATGTGGGGGTGCTTTTATATGTATTTGGGGGTGGGGGTGCTTTTATATGTATTTGGGGATTGGAGATTCTTTTATATGTATTTGGGGGTGGGGGTGCTTTTATATGTATTTGGGGGTGGGGGGTTCTTTTATATGTATTTGGGGTGGGGGTTCTTTTATATGTATTTGGGGGTGGGGGGTTCTTTTATATGTATTTGGGGGTGGGGGGTTCTTTTATATGTATTTGGGCGTGGGGGTGCTTTTATATGTATTTGGGGGTGGGGGGTTCTTTTATATGTATTTGGGGGTGGGGGTGCTTTTATATGTATTTGGGGGTGGGGGGTTCTTTTATATGTATTTTGGGGTGGGGGTTCTTTTATATGTATTTGGGGGTGGGGGTGCTTTTATATGTATTTGGGGGTAGGGTTTTTTAATATGTATTTTGTGGTTGGGATTTTCTGTGTCGGGAGGGAATGAGTGTGAGGAGGGGGGATAGAGTGAGAGTGGGATAATCGATGGAGGGGAGAGAGTGGGGAAAAGTGGGAGTAACAGTGAGACGGAGGGGAGATAAATTCATGTGGAGGGAAGGGATTGAGTGAGGGTGAGGTAATTGATAGAGGGGGGACAGTGAGAGGAGTGAGGGTGAGTGAGGAAGAGAGGGAGTGAGATGGAGGGGAGAGAAATACATGGGAAGAGCGGGAAGGGAAATAGAGGGGGCTTGTGAGGTGGAAAATGGGGAGGGAGCTCGCAACACCGCAGTCATGGGGGGGGGGGGCGATCGTAACTCTATTTCGGGCCCCGGAAAATCTTTCTGCGGCCCTAAACACACAGTGCATGCAATACATATACATACACACACACACACACACACAGAAAATATACAGTGGTGTGAAAAAGAAAGTACACCCTCTTTGAATTCTATGGTTTTACATATCAGGACATAGTAGCAATCATCTGTTCCTTAGCAGGTCTTAAAATTAGGTAAATACAACCTCAGATGAACAGCAAACACATGACATATTACACCGTGTCATGATTTATTTAACAAAAGTAAAGCCAAAATGGAGAAGCCATGTGTGAAAAACTAAGTACACACTTACTGCTTCCATAGGAATTAAGATGCTAAGTAGCAGACAGGTGCTGCTAATCAAATGCCATTGATTAATTGATCATCAGCAAGTGTGACCACCTCTATAAAAGCCGAAGTTTTAGCAGTTTGTTGGTCTAGAGCATCCAGGTGTGTGTTACCACAATGCCAAGGAGGAAAGACATCAGCAATGATCTTATAGAAGCAATTGTTGCTGCCCATCAATCTGGCAAGGGTTATAAGGCCATTTCCAAACAATTTAAAGTCCATCATTCTACAGTGAGAAACATTATTCAAAAGTGGAAAACATTCAAGACAATTGCCAATCTTCCCAGGAGTGGACGTATTATTCTGTATTATTTGTTTCATGTTGTTCACATATAATTATAGGTAGGGATACCTTAGTATTATGCTCTGTCCAGCAACTATATGTGTTAAATCTATTTGCAAGTTGAGTATTTCCATCTGTTGTATATTATTAATCAAAGCACAAGTTAATTTATTCAGTATATAAGGAACCTGTCTGTCCAATGAAACAACTCCTGACGAAGTCCCTGTGATGAAACGCGTAGAGTGTTTCTGGACCAGTGAGCAGTGAGTGCCACAGCTGTTTTTATGAGTGCAAGCAGAAGAGTGAGCTTTTGAATCCTCGAGCAGCAGAGTTTTAGTGTTACATGTTGGGTCCATACTGTGAAGTGTCCAGTGTGCAGGAATCTATTTCCTTGGGGTGCCTGTAGCTGGAGGAAGCAGCATTGTGAGACACAGGGTGCAATTACCTTATTAGGTACACATAGGAACCAGGAAATCATATTGAACAACGTGTGCAGTGAGAGTGGCACCATATCCTCCAAGGATGCTCTGTTTGAATCCGTTGCTGCTGTGCTGCATTGTTGGGGTTTGAGATTTTCTCATACATGCTGTTATTCAAGCTCTGTTAATGAGTGTACATTTTATATTTTTCCAGCCCGATAAAATTATTTTTATACTGTAACACACTAGGAGTGCGCCTGTTTTATTTGTCTTTTTGCATATATATATACACAGTGTTCGACAAATCACCCAAAAATCTACTCGCCCAACCAAAAAATCTACTCGCCACCTAGTACCCAACCCTAGTCCCGCCCCCCAACCCTAGTCCCGCCCCCAACCCTGCTTTAAAATAAAATATATAAATAAAATACATTTAATAAATTCCTAGTCAGAACAACATTCGTTTTTGACATAAATGTATTTATTGTATTACATTATACTACAATTAGTCCTTGTTACGTGTGTGTGTGCGTAAATGTCGGATCTAGAAATAAAAGCCTAGTGTGAATGACTAGTTTCCTGAACCCCTTAACCAGTGTCTGGACGTCCCCGCTTCACAATATCTAAAGCAGCAATCCCGCCTGGGATCTTACCTGATCCACAGTCCCTCAATGTCCAGGTACGCTCATTCCCGCAATGTTATACATTGGAGGGGATGTGTTCCCTACCTCTCTTCTGGGTTTGGGGGGGTTCCGATGTCTTCCGTGTGAAGCTTGAGTCAGATCTGGAAGAAAGCAGTATAGGTTATTTCGGTGAAGTATAGAACTAGTAAGATATATAGGGTAAATAAGAGATCCAGAGTGTGGGGGAGAGAGAGAGAGTGTGGGGGAGAGAGAGTGTGGGGGAGAGAGTGAGAGTGTGGGGGAGAGAGAGAGTGTGGGGGAGAGAGAGAGAGAGAGTGTGGGGGAGAGTGAGAGAGTGTGGGGGAGAGAGAGTGTGTGGGGGAGAGAGAGAGTGTGTGGGGGAGAGAGAGAGAGTGGGGGGAGAGAGAGAGAGTTGGGGAGAGAGAGAGTGGGGGAGAGAGAGAGTGTGGGGGAGAGAGAGAGTGTGGGGGAGAGAGAGAGTGTGGGGGAGAGAGAGAGTGTGGGGGAGAGAGAGAGAGAGTGTGGGGGAGAGAGTGTGGGGGAGAGAGAGAGAGTGTGGAGGAGAGAGAGAGTGTGGAGGAGAGAGAGAGTGTGGGGGAGAGAGAGAGTGTGGGGGAGAGAGAGAGTGTGGGGGAGAGAGAGAGTGTGGGGGAGAGAGAGAGTGTGGGGGAGAGAGAGAGTGTTGGGGAGGGAGAGAGAGTGGGGGAGGGAGAGATAGTGGGGGAGAGAGAGAGAGTGGGGGAGAGAGAGAGAGTGGGGGAGAGAGAGAGAGTGGGGGAGAGAGAGAGAGTGGGGGAGAGAGAGAGTGTGGGGGAGAGAGAGAGAGTGTGGAGGAGAGAGAGAGAGTGTGGGGGGAGACAGAGAGGAGAAACGGTGGGTGACACACAGAGGGTGGGTGATACACAGAGTGGGGGGGTGTGATGGGGGGGGGTGACTGATTGGGGGGGGAGAGGTGACTGATTGGGGGGGGAAAGGTGACTGATTGGGGGGGAGAGGTGACTGACTGGGGGGGGTGACTGACTGACTGGGGGGGTGACTGACTGACTGGGGGGGTGACTGACTGACTGGGGGGGGGTGACTGACTGACTGGGGGGGTGACTGACTGGGGGGGTGACTGACTGGGGGGGTGACTGACTGGGGGGGGTGACTGACTGGGGGGGGTGACTGACTGGGGGGGGTGACTGACTGGGGGGTGACTGACTGGGGGGGTGACTGACTGGGGGGGGTGACTGACTGGGGTGGGGTGAATGACTGGGGGGAGGGCAACTGACTGGGGGGTGACTGACAGTCACACACATACACATACTCCCATACACACATACACATTCATTCACACACACACTCTCCCACACACACACACAGGGGAGGAAAGGCCGCGACCAGCACCACGCTCCTCCCCCACCCACCCGCGCCCATCTCCCGCTCGTGGCGGGGGCAGGCCGACATCCTCCCCCCCCCAATCAGCAGGGTGGGTGGGAGTCACGTGGCGAGGTATCCCCCAGCGGGCACCCCAGGGGACAGTCAGCCCCGCCGTGGCCGCCACTGCCCTGCTCCCCTCGCCGGCATGTCCCGCAGTGCGACGCCAAGCAGCTTTGCAGGCTGCTTCTTCCCCCTAGCCCGCGGCGGCATGAAGCTCAGGGGGGGGAGGGGTAGGGGGGCAGGCCGACATCCCCCCCCTCCTCATGCAGCGGCTGCGCCGTCATGAAGCTAGCTGGCGCATGGGAGGCACGTGGTAAGGGGTGAGGGCCGAGGCCCCCCCCCGCACGCCAACCGGGCTGCAGCAGCGGGGACCACCCGCCCTGGGCAGCGATCGGTGGATCGAGGGGAAGGGGACAGGAGCAGGGGAAGGGAACAGGAGCAGGGGAAGGGGACAGGAACAGGGGACAGGAGGAGGGGAAAGGGACAGGAACAGGGGATAGGAGGAGGGGAAGGGGACAGGAGCAGGGGACAGGAGCAGGGGACTGGTACAGGAACAGTGGACAGGAGGAGGGGAAATGGACAGGAGCAGGGGACAGGAGCAGGGGACAGGAGAGCTGCCACGGTGGGGAGTAGAGAGCCATGTGGGGACCAGGGGGATGGCAGGGAAGGAGCAGAGGGGTCGCAGCATGGCGAGTACTTACCCTCCAACAGATGTCTGGGCAGAAAGAATGGCCGCTCGTTGGCGGCGGGCTCATATAGAGCCTGGCTGCACGCCCACAAAGCCTGGGAGCGCGCGCCAATCAGTTGTCAGGTAGGGGGAGTTTTTTTTTTTCAGCTTCAATAATCAAAAAATAAATAGATGATATCGTTCTGTGGCTAACGAAATGCTTTTATTTGTGCGAGCTTTCGAGATACACTGATCTCTTCTTCCACTTGCTTTCAGTAACCTTTTGACACCTCTAGCCAAAAAACACATCCACACCGGGGGAAGGAACAGCACAGATAACATTCCAAGAGACACTGTTTTTAAGTTTACCTTTTGCTTCATTCATTGTAACATCGCCGGAAGAAGAGATCAGTGTATCTCGAAAGCTCGCACAAATAAAAGCATTTCGTTAGCCACAGAACGGTATCATCTATTTATTTTTTGATTTTATATATATATATATATATACATACATACACACACAAGAATACCATATACACACACTCATACACGGGTCAATGATCTCATGGAATCAATTTTAGAAACCAAGATAACAAAGGATCCAATAGCGTTGATATTAGCAAAACCAATTGAAAACTTAAATCCCCATAGCCAATCCTTCCTTTCACACATCCTCACAGTAGTCTGTTGTTTAATAACTGCATCTTGGAGGATGATTAGACTGCCCTCAATGACCCATCTTGCTAACACAACAAATGAAGTAATATTAATGGAAAAACTAACCGCCATTCTATACCAAACCATCCCAAAATATCATAAGCGTTGGGTCCCAGGATTAACTCCCGGATTAACTCCTCATAATAATAAGAACAAGTCCAAAGGTAGAACCCAGTAGAAGTTTATCCCAGCATCAGAGGGAAATGCCCCCTCACCCAGATCTAGAGTTGAGACACCCACAATTTAAAATGGATTATGTAAATCCCCCAAATGCTTTAACCAAATATGATATGCATACTGTAGATGTATCCAATAATTGTACTGTATTTTCTATCCCCTCCCATCCTCTTCATTCTGTAACTCCCCACCCCCCCCTGCCTCTTCATAAAACAATAAACAAAAATAAGTTTAAAAAAATAATGATAATACCACAATCCCATCACATCCCAAGCTCGCTGCCTAGGGGTCATCTTTGACTCTGCCTTACCCTTCATTCCTCAAATTCTCTATCTTGCTATGTCCTGCCTTCTTTACAAAATCACTAGGATACACCCTTTTCTCACTCATGACACAACTACAATCCTAATTCCCTCACTCATCTTGTCCCATCTTGGCTACTGAAACCTTCTCCTAGCTGGAATTCCACTTGTCCACCTCTCCCAACTCCAGTCCATCCAAAATGCTGCTGCCAGACTCATCTACCTCTCTCACCACTCCACTTCTGCTGCACAACAATGCAAATCCCTACATCCTTTAGATTCAAATTTAAAACCCTAATTCTGACCAGAAACGCTCTAAACAATCCTGCCCCCCTTACATCTCAGCTGTGATTCCAAAATATATCCCTAAATGCCACCTACATTCTGCCCATGATATCCCCTTTCCTCCTGCCTTATTACCTCTTCTCACTCACGCCTACAAGACTTCTCCCATGCTGATCCCTCTCTCTGGAATTCCCTACCATGCACAGACTCTCCCCTAGCATTAAGAAATAGAAAAACTCCCTGAAATCCCACCTTTTCAAGGAAGTCTATATGGCATACCCCTATCTGCTGCATGGCTGATCTAAACTCCATGCTAACCCCCCTACCTTCTTCACCCCCAAAGCTTAATGGGATAAGCTGTGCAGCCGGAACCTATTCTACCTTGTGGCATACTCTGTATCACAATGAGAGGCCACTTTACTTTTTTGTTCCAACATTGCCCATTACTTCCTCTAGACTGTAAGCTCTCATTAGCAGGGCCCTCCCGTACCTTCTGTATCTGTTTCCAATTGTTTGTTCTTATTTAGTATGTCATTCTGTTTATGTAATATACGTAACTCTGTTACATAACATAACCCCCATTGTACCACGCTGCAGAATATGTTGGTGCTTTAGAACATGAAGATAATGATGATGATACTCCTTGTCACATAATGTACAAAGGATGGACTCCCACTTATAGCTGTTCTGTCTCTCTGTCTGCAGACAATATGCCTTGTCTGTTCCTTCTATGCTAAAGAGCGGAGAGATCACTACAGCATGTGTGAACCTGGTGGATCATGGTAAACCACTAAACCTCAATGTTCTGCTTGAATACAATGGAAAAAATACAACCATCTTCAATGAGAAAGTCCCAGCTACCAACACCTTCAAATGCAGTGATTTCCAAGTGAGTGTTTTGTGCCAATGGGAGGGAGTGATATGACAAGAAGGCAATCGGGTGGTTGGGGGAGGTGGGTGGTATGGGTGGGTAGCAGAGAGCTAAGTTTAAACATTCTTTGGTGAATGGGCTTTTGTTGCCAAATAGACCAGTTCATATTGTAAAACCACAGACACACAAAACGATTATACCAGAACTGTCATCCTGTGCCACGTGTCATTCCTGTATAGCCCATGTGGACACTATTGGAATACAGATGTCTAAACCTTGCATTGGTGGTAATTCCGTGTGCACACATGTACAGTAAAGGAGGCTAGTGACACATTGTGTTACAATGTTATTATGTTCTTACTTATTCCTGTTTTAAGGAAAAGATAAATGTAATGAAAATCGCACAGGAAGAGGAGACAGTACTGGAGAAGGAGGGGGGAAAGTGTGGATGTTTCCGGTTAATTTCCAATATCCTCATTTGCTACATTGTGTCTGATAGAAGGACCAATATCTGATATCCGTTATTGGGAAGATGGATAAAAGACGTCGTTAATGCTATAATGTAGCAAATGGACATTAATACTCCACCACAAGCTATAATGCTCTTGTTGGTGCAGCCAATTTATGGCTTTATCGTGAAAAGGCAAACTAGGGTAAATAACATGTACTCTGAGAGAGAGACAAGGGGAGAAGCCGAAATATAGCCCCAGTTATAAAGACAGTGGAAAGTTGGAGCCACACACGCTGATAAAGAGAAGATATTAGGGGAAATATAGACTGGTAAAGAGAGAACCATGTTTACGTCATGAGCCTATCTTTGTATCCTCCAAGGTTCCAACAGTGCCAGTGGCTGTACCAGTCTTCATTACCTTTGAGGCTATTGGTCAGAGCATCCAACTCCTGGAGCGCAGAAGCGTGGTGATTGATGTAATGAATGACATTCACGTGATTCAGCTGGACAAACCAATATACAAAAAGGGGCAGAAAGGTGAGAGGGCTCTGTTTTTACTATAAAAGTGGTGGTGGTGGGGGGGGGGGGTGTGCGGTCTATGCATAAGAGTAGTCTTTTAATTTGCACTATTTACCAATGCATAAATGAAAAAGGCCACAAGTTAACCATATCTTTTTCTTTTTGTGCCACTGGATATTGAATTATAAAGCAGAGGTGTAACATTTACATGGGATGTAAGATATTTGTTATTAAACAATCTTATCACTGGTGTCCCTTTCTTACAAGTTATGGTAAAAGTCTGATTTGTAATTTACAAAAGAGGAGAGTTAATAGGATCTCAGCAGAAATCCTGGGACATTTCCCCTCAGTTGTCTGAACAGTTTAGTTCTACATCTGTTGGAAGAGAGAAAGAGAGAACTTTGCTTGTTCCTATGATTCGTGAGATCTTTTAACGGACAAACATGAGAGTTCTTCATAAATGAAATCCTGCATGAACTTTCCAAACCTCACAGGTCTCGTCACATGTACAGTCTGCAGGGCTCATTAACACAATGTGTTCCTCTCTGCAGTGCGAATACGTTTGATCTCCCTAAATTCCAAGCTGCAGCCAGTGCTCACGAAGGTGAGTTCTTTACAGGGATTTTCTTGAGTGGATTACAGGGATATAGAGCCGGCACCTCCAGAGCCACCCAACTCGGGGACAGATATGGGAACCAGAACCTTGCAGCTCTTGCAATGGAAATCTCAAGGGAAGGACTTGGATACAGAGTTTGAAGGCTCTAGTTGTGGATGCTCAGCCCTCTTAGGGCTAGAATGCTGGGCTGGGGTGGGTGCAGAGAAAGAAAGAACTCAGATATTTGGTGATATGGGAAATAGACACAGATGCAGATTCTGCCTGGGAGTTACTGGATAATTAAGAGAGAGAATAAAGGGACACAGAGCCCAGCACCTCCAGGGCTTTACAGGAACTGTCTAGCAAGCTTGGGAAATTATATCATTATATTGCTTAGCAACACATATAAGATTATGGCATCTGGTATGTCAAATATTAATATTTTTTTTTTCTTTTCAGTACTCGATGATTTATATATCGGTAAGAACATTTATTTACATTAACTAATGACTTGCATCTAGAATATATAACTAATATGAAACTGCTTTGAGAGATCTAGACTTATTGGGTCATATGGATTAGAAATGAAGGAAAATTTCAATCATAGATGCCTCCAAAACTACAAGTGCCGATACATTGTTGTACATATTAACACTGCTATATGTAAATATAGAAAAAGGATGGAACCATAATGAATATCACATAGGGGGTAACCTATCCATGGCAAATGACAAGTGGGCCAGATATATGTGACGGAAAGACCCTCCGTGCAACCCAACGCCTAATGGAGAGGGTAGGGAGGGAGGGATGGGAGATGGAAGATAAGGAATGAGCCGTACCGGGAGGAAGCCCTGCAACCGAAGCGCCCCTGGCGGGCTGTCCAACTCACTCAACATGTCCCCACCAAAATACGTAAGCACAGAACGGTCCTAACGCTCTTTCAGATGTAGTAAAACTTTGAAATTAAATTCCTGCTCCAGTGGAGACCAGTAAGTACTCACGGTACCCCATCTTGAATGAGAAATTGTTCCTCCAAGCGTGCTCCAGCCTTGTAATCACTTGAAAGTAGAGAGGTAGTTGGATGAGGAGAAGCAATGATGATACAGCTAGAAGCACTATAGTAAAATTGAAAGTTTAATGAATACACATGGCATGAACACACAGGAAGGAAACAAGAATCCTCTGACCGGTTTCTCACTGCGCGGTGCTTTGTCAAAGTGTAATGGTATATGTAACGATGCCCGTCTCAACCAGGAAGCGGCAAGCAGGGCTGAGGTAGGAAGGTGAGAGAACCGACCCGGGCAGAGGGACAGATTCCTGATAGAGTAGTGAGACGTAGGTGAAGGTCAGGGCTGGCAGCAGAGTTGTGTAGTCATTGTGGTTGCAGAGGTCGAGGCAGGCTGAAGACAAGGATAGTCGAGGTACGAGAGCGGGGTCTTTTAACGAGGAAGACAATAGGTAAGCGCGTTGTATGTACTCAGCATGGACTGGAACTTTGCTCAGCAACTTCCTGCTTACAGGGCTGTCCTTTTAAAGGAAGTTGCCAGGAGCAAAAATAGACGATCCTGCCACAGAGGGCGAGCAATCATCTGACTCGTTTCTTCCTTTGTGGCGCTTTGTCAAAGTGTAATGGTATAGGTGTCTAGCATCTTATTTATAGCTGTCTCTCAGGTGGAGGGCACCTAAAAATCTCCACCTGATCCCTCATCACCTGAAAACCAGGTGGAGGTGGAACAAGGAATGTGGGAAGGGGAAATACCGGGGCCAATGATAAACTGGGTAAACGCCCAACATCGCAGATGTACATGAAGCAAATAATAACAATGTATATATATACTACAACACAGAAGTAATAAACAAACACATGGAACCTATATGTGCAATCATGAATGGCAGACACTTCCCCATTTAGACTGTTAAAATGTAACAGAATATAAACTGCCACAAAATAAAACAAAGAAAGCCTATAACTTGAACCGAAATGGGACATGGAAAAAAGAAGCAACATGAATCCAAATCTAAAATATCTGAAAAAATGTATCGGTGAATAAACAATATATCCACTAATATATACTGTATCGTGAGACTGTCAAAGGCCCCATGTACAGTACTATTAAAAAAGCATAAGCAATGATATTAAACTTCTTTATTGTAAAAATTGAGCATAATAGGGCTATAATAACATTTAAAAAACATTTTTTTTTAAATTATAATTAAAATGAGAAATCGTCATAGTTGATATTTTTAATACAAAAGTCTAAAATAGACAGTAGAATATTCACATTTAGATTGTCATTCATGTTGCTATCAAATAAACACTTGACTAAATTATACTACATTGATCCCTTTTACAAGAGATAAAACAGACCAATCTAAATAATTTCGTGTGTAGAAATAATCCAGTAATAAATAATAATAAACTGATAAAACGTATTTATGGGTAATTGGGAATCTACTTTTCTTTTTAGCGATTCCGATCCATTTTGAAAACACATCATATTTTATAGATGCTATATGGATGATTTAATTTGTATTTGTACGTGGTGTACATGGGGAAGTGTCTGCCATCCAAGATTGCACACATAGTCTCCCTGTGTTTATTAGTTTTGTGTAGGAGGGATCAACTCAAAGGGTCAGATGGCCTATTGGTTTCTGTTTTACTGTGTGACTACAGTGGGAGGTAAAGATAGGCAGATGGGACCTACAGAAATAGCAAGATTTACTGTTCCCAGCACCATGGATGAACAAGAAAAAGTACATGGTGACTTAGACAATGTCTCCAACAGTGAGCTGCAGGGGGTCCATATTTCTGAATGTGACTCCTGCAATGTTAAACCCTCCAGTGCAGCGACCGTTGCGGTCCCATTACAGTGCACGGCAGCGGTACCGCAGACAGTAAGCTTTGCTACATCTGTATGTCACACACTGCGCCACACAACAGTGGGCAGGGCTGCCTTCTTGCAGCAGGGAGACACGCATCGTAGTTACTTTTTTCTTCATTGTCAGTTTTGTTGATCTATCCTTTAGGATCCGTCTGGGAGTCGCATGACCCAGTGGCAAAATCAGGTGTCGAAGCGGGGCGTTGTGGCGCTGGAATTCCAGCTGATTAGTGAGGCTACTCTGGGTTCCTACTCTATCATGGCTGAGACCGCATCAAGTGGGTCTGTGAACCAGGGGTTTACGGTTGAAGAATACGGTACGTCCGTTTACTTATTTATTGAGCGGCATTGGGCACCCTGCAGGTTTCAGAAGCTCTGGCTGTACAGTAAGAACAGCCGTTCACTGGTCGCATGGATGGGGATCACTATGAGGGATACATTGTTGACTTTGGAGGCTGTACTGATCTAGCTCACTGGACAACGTCATTATACAATAAATCCATGTATGTCTCAAAATGTGATGTGAACCTATATAAATGTAATTCTAACTCTGGCTATCACTTAATACAGTATTATCTAATTATAGTTGGGAATATATTTATAATGTGTGCCAGAGCAAAGCAGAATGCATCATTCAGATTGGCTGATTCCGGTTACCATGCTGTATAATTCCTTATAACAACCCTGTGATGTCACGCATAAATAATTTGTTTCTGTGTTTCAGTGTTGCCCAGATTCAGTATCTCTCTGGGAATTCCCACCGTCATAACTATACTAGATCAAAGTATATCATATAATGTGACTGCCAAGTAAGTGAAACTTGTGTAACACACTCACGAAGAGCACTGTTTTTTCATAATGTTGTGTGGTTTATCTATACATCACTTTACCAGTTGTAGGGTAATAATTATAATTGTGCAAGTCTATAACAACAGGATGAACTTTGGCTTCACCAGCAGACTGTTATACGGCAAATGTTCCTCCAACCTCAATGAGTTCTGTGTATCCCCCCCCCCACCAACATATTAGTGCAAAGTGATTATTTTGTTGCAAATGGCTAAGCAAGGTGTATGTATTCATCTATTTGGCGCCATTTTCTTATATGTCTGCGAGGATATGAGCTTGGGGTGGAGATACATGTTCATGTTGGCACATATATACATAGCTACTATATGTAACTATGAAGAAATGTGCAGCTAGAGTTACTATTTTTTGCGGGTTTCCTCCGGTGCCTTAAAGATGGCATAGGAAATATTTTAGCATCAGAATACGGCACATTCTGTAACAGTACAAATACTCTCCGTGCATATGGAGTGAATCACACTAAGAAAACACATTTATTTTGATGTAAATGCTTTAGAGCAAACACGCTTCTTCATATGTAGCCCCTCTGTTTTTATGTTGGTAGTATCTTAGTATTTATTTTCTGAAGAGGACACAACTCCTTATTGACTTCTTTTTGCCTCTATCCCGCTCTCCCTCTCAGGTACACATATGGCCAGGGAGTCCCAGGGTTGTTGAGCGGGAGACTGTGCAGGAAGTATAATAGAAATTTCCCTGCAGCCTGTAACAGGAGTCCTGATGGCATCTGTGTTACTATAACAGGAAAAGTGAGTATTCAGATAAGACCAGATCTAGCAACGGAGAATATACAGTGTAATATTAGAAAATATCATGGCAGAATAAAAAGAAAAGATCTCTGCTAGCACCAGTAATGGTCCTCAATCATCAGGACATGAGGAAGTCCTAGTGGAGGAGATGTATCCGATTTACAGAAGCTGTAGTTTACAAAACCTGTGAATATTTGGAGGAGATGGGCGAATATTCTGTCTAGAGATGGGCGAATCAGGCCAAATCCGTTTCCCGGATTTTCTCACATATTTCCCCCCCTCCCCCCCCAAATCCATTGACGGTATAAAATTCACAAACGGATTTAGTCGATTTTGTTCCACGCGGATTCATAAAAAAACCATGATTGGATACAATCCGTTGGCGGATTCTTAAAAAAACACCACCGAATTGCTGAATCCGCGGATTGGATTGTACAAATTAGTAAACGGATTCCGCAATCCGTGGAGGTATTGATAACAATAATTAATAATAAATTATAATAATTAATAATAAAAATCCGCAAAATGCGCATCGCCCTTTTTGAGATTGATCCGCAGAAATCCACGGACCAAAGGAACCGGACGATCTGCTGCGGATCTAAATCCGCTCCAAAAAGATGTGCCCATCCCTACCACAGTCACAGCATACTGTACATTTGAGCTCTACTTCTCATTGAATGCTGATACCTGTACAAAGCCCTGTACCCTCTGCTGGGATAGAGAACCGTATCTAATAAGCCGTCTTCTGCCATGAGACAACTTCTGGCGCGAGAAGACACCTTACAGTCCATTTATTTGCATTAGCATATATTCCAGCACCGAATGTGCCTTATGGCAGAACACTGCTTAGTAAATGTGGCCAGCTGTCTTTATCCTTTACAAGATTAGAAGCCACTAACTCAAGTAACAAGGTCACTTTGTTATATTACTTTCTCTCTGCATCGGCTTTGTTTGCTGTGCTTCACCTTGTTGTTACCTGAGTTTTATTTCATCTCACCTGGTTACAGTAACTCAGAGCCCTCACTACATATTATTACTTTGCGCTTGAAGTCCTTTCGAGATATCCCTTGGAGATGCAGTTACAGCAGTGCTACCCCAGCAGCTGATTTAGCTCACACTGCCAGAGCTGCTGTCCATGAGTAGTCAAGGTTGTGGTTTCTTATCCTCCTACTCATCCAAATACGCAGGCAGATTTTTATAAACCTGCACACGGGTTTGTAATCCACCGTGCAGATTGCAAGTGATAGGAAAAAAAGGCTGTGCGGAATGGATTTAGATTAATCCGCTTGGATTTTTAGTACACAATCAACAGGTGGATTTGGTGTGCGGAACGGATTTAGGCAAAACAATCCACAGTTCAGATTCAGACAAGTTAGTCCATCTCTACTGGTAAATACGCCTGCCATGGATACCTGCCCAACATATTAATCAGTCAAGATAAAAGAGCACTTTTCAAAAGTATAATGCCCCAGTGTACTGGTAATCCAGTAGCAAAAACAAAATTAAATCTATTCTTGTTGAATATTTTATTTATGTATTTTCACACCTAAAACCTGAGTGATTCTTTCCTTGTTTCTTTGTGTCTCTTTCCTTCTTGCTCTGCTCCCATTTTCCACATCCCAGTTGGGGTCGGATGGTACATTTAGTGGCACCTCTGACTTAACCCAGTTCCAGCTGGATCGGTCAGGACTTCAGATGGGCCTCAATTTTGATTTCACTGTGATTGAAGAGGGCACAGGTAAGATACATACAAGTCTAAGTGTCACCTTCTGTAGAAGGAATAAGAACGTACAGTGTTAGTCAGAGGAAATAGAAATGATTTGTTAAGAAATAAGTGTTGAGCAGAGTTATTTTTTGTAGTGCAAATGTTCTGGTATTGATATTGTTCCTAGAGCAGTGTGGATTTGTGATAGAGGGTGATACATTGTATTGGACGTGCACATCTCACCTTAAATCTAAGTGAGGAGCACTAATGTATAGTACCAAACTATTTTTACATGCTCTTGCTCATCAAATGGGGCTTTTGTTTGTTGTACTGCTGCAGGAATACAAGTGACAGAGTCTCAGTACGTGAGTATCTCCAGTCAAATTGCCCGGATCGATTTTGAGCACCAGGATATGGAGCAGCATTACAAACGGGGCATCCCTTATTTAGTTCAGGTGAGTCAAATCATACATGCTGTAGCACTGTGTGCCTGCAGTACACTCCGAGCAATCTAATAGAGGAGAGAGATCCACAAATGTCTTCAAAATGGGCTCTATCTTTATTTTGTGGTTTTTCTCCTTTGTTTTGCGTTCTTTGCAAAATGTCACAATTTTTCACTCTACATTTCACCAAAAAGACTGTACATAAAGGGCTGCATTACTTCTATACAGAATATATCAGATCAATGTGCATCTCAACTATATGCAGTGGCGTGTATCAGTGTAATAGAGATTTATAAACTGGCTCAATCTGAGAAACTGAGAGCCATTTGTTGGCCTATGTTTATATATATATATATATATATATATATATATATATATATATATATATATATACAGTGTTCGACAAACCTATACATTTGCTCGCCCCGGGCGAGTGGATTTAACCCCAGGCGAGTAAATATTGGCCCAAGCAGCACACGTTTGGTACTAGGTGGCGAGTAGATTTTTTTGTGTGGCGAGTAGATTTTTTGGTGATTTGTCAACCACTGTGTGTGTATATATATATATATATATATATATATATATATATATATATATATATATATGTATATATATATATATATAAAGGAGAAACAGGTGCGCAAATCACATCAGGACATGGAAAAGAAAGTGAAAACACTAAATAGTGCAATATTGTCTACTCCAACAGATGATTTCAATGTTGGAAATTCTATAAAATTTGCACTCATGTTTAACGTGAAATGAAAGCATTGTGGTTATTAAAAGCATTCAGACCACCCTGGGTCATATGGTCAGACAAGGATATTCACAGCAACAGCATCTGCTCCATGGCCGTCACAGCAGGTACTGGGCTGATTAAAGTTGTCCTCCACTCTGGATGTCATCAACAAGGGCTTCTTAGTAATCACTGATTCACCCAGTGCTGTGAATATCCTTGTCTGACCATATGACCCAGGGTGGTCTGAATACTCACAAACAAAGGCACTTGTGTAAGTGGAATACTTTGTGTTTTTAATATTAAAAACAGTACTATACTATTTTTGCTTTCCCTTTTTTGTATATGGATTTCCCCCCCTCTATATGGATCTGGAGTACCTGTCTGGAGACATAAGTTGGTAACTTTTAATAACCACAACGCTTTCATTTCACGTTAAACACGTGAGTGCAAATTTTATAGAATTTCCAACATTGAAGCTATTTGTTGGAGTAGACAATATTGCACTATTTTGTGTTTTCACTTTCTTTTCCATGTCCTGATGTGATTAGCGCACCTGTTTCTCCTTCGTTTGCTGATTGAATTTGTTTTGAATTCTACGTCGGGAGCTGCACTCATTAAGGATAGTATATCATTTGTGTTATTTGATTTATTAGTAATATTATTTGCGCTTGTTTTTCTATTTCACTGTTATATATATATATATATATATATCATATAAAAATATTACTTGTGAGCACATTCACATGTCTTCGCCATTATCACCTAGCATACAGTGCTTCCACTGCAGCAAGGGACTCTGGGAAATGACATGTATATGAGCACACAGTGCCACCTTTTGTCTCAAGTCCACATTACATGGAAACCCCATAAGCCAATGCATGCTGCTTTAAATACAGCTTTTAAACATGGCCTGGGATGAGATGCAAAGCCAATAAACCCACTCAGAGACAGACTGTTTCGACCGTGTGGGTCTCATCAGTGTGAGGTTGGTGTGTGTGTATATATATATATGTATGTACACACAAATACACACATATATTCGATATTTAAGCATTTGCATTTCTGTAAATACACTATTTATGTTTCAGTTGATTTTAAAGGATGCGAATGAGAAGCCGATCAGTAATAAAAGTATAGAGCTGCAGGTTAATGGAAAAGCTGTGCAGAATCTAACCACTAATGCAGAGGGGAGAGCGGAGTATGAGATCAACACCTCCAATTTTGTACAAACAGAGCTTGTTATCCAGGTAAGTACATCAACACTGCCGGCCTTTGTACAGATGCAGCGTCCGTTATTCGAACATATCACGGCGCCGTTTTCGTGTGCTCTGCTGTATTCCATGTGGCATTAACGTGGCCAATCGCCCCAGGCACCCATGTTTATCGCGGTTACTTTGTTTGAATTTCATGGATTGTATGCAATTAGATGCAATGAAATGAATGAATTGCAATGTGTACAGTACTGTGCTACTGTGTCACTTTCAGGTGTTTAAAAACCAGAACACTAAAATGCCATTTTCTGCGCTTGCGTCTTAAGGCGGAACGGTTGGAAGAAATCCCGCGCCATGACATGGGTATTCCGTGGTATACACTGCGTGAAGTGTTGGAATAATGGCCGCTGGCTCTTTATATAGTGCCACACACAGGTATGGGGTGTCATACGCACCCAGCACCACAAAACAGTAATATAACAAACCTGAAAAGAAAAAGTGAAGCGATACTACTAATGTATATTGTGTGAAGTAAATGTATAGTACACACAAGGAGATGGACCCAATTGACATCTGATCAACCCTGGTCAGATACAAAACGTATGCAAAAATATATAACTGTAGAAGCGCCTAGTGGGATAAATGTGTGTATTAGAACATGAACAGCACTACAGTATAAGGCTAAGGCCCCGGTCTCTCCGCTGTAACGCGCGCCCGCACTTTTGGCGGCGCGTTCAGCCGATTCCCCGGTCTGCAGCTCACTGCAGGAGGAGAGACCGGGGGGGGGCGTGGCGGAGGAGTGACGGGGGCGCGGCCATGACGTCACCCGGCAGGTTCGCCCTCATTGGCTGAACCGCCGGGGGGCGTGCCTAATCGCTCGACGCGAGTCCTGCTCTCAATTCTATTGAGAGCAGGAATAGCTCTCGCGCGAGCGCTGCGGCCCCCCCTCGCAGCGGGCCCGGTGCCATTGCGGGGAGGGCTCTCGTGCGCGCAGCGTCCGCCATAGCGGACGCTGTAGTAGGCAGCGGAGGCAAGGCCTTAGGTGGATACAACCATATATTGTCCTGGATGAATAGTCCTGGGCCCTTTTTTAATATAACAAACCTGACATGCAATATATGTACATAAACTTGATGCTGTAAAGACTTTAACATAGTGCTATAGACATATCAATATGTAATGAAATGTCTGCACATACGAGGTCAGTGCAACATACGCTATTATAGTGCTGCACCACACACCCCAATTTCCCAATATCTCCCTTACCCAAAAACAAAATTATTTAGCAAACACCAGAAGTTTAATTGCAAACTGTGGGATTTTGGCCCATGAAGCAGTGTTATTCCACGAGACCCCTTTCCGGCACATTCATTTGACTGAACCGTAAGTTACCTTCCAGCACCGCTAGATGTAATATCAGCGCTATGTAATCATGCGTCTCCATTAGAGATGGGAGAAAGTGTAAAAATCCGTTTTGCGTAATTTCCAGAGCTTTCCACTTAAAATCTGTTCCACGGTGTAAAATCCGTCAACGGATTATGCTAGTTTCAATGCGGACTCATCAAAAAAACGTCATTTCATTCAATCCGCTGGTGGTTTTACCAATACAATACCCGGATCCCACTGAATCAGCGGATTGGATTATTAAAATCCACCAGCGGATTGCGGAAATCAATGGAATCTACTGTCAATGATAAAAGAAAGATCCAGAAAAGACGAATCACGTTTTTTTGAGATTGATCCATGGAAACCCACGGACCAAAGGAACCAGCCGAATCCCAGCGGATCTAAATCCACCCCAAAAAATTGCCCATCTCTAGTCTCCATCCCTTAAATCTGGTGACTTTTCTTGGCACTCTCTTAGCACCAGATTTCCTTGATTTTTAAATAAATATTTTCAAATCCAATTTGTAAATGTGTACTTGTATTTTTTTAGACACAAAAAGCATAACAAAATAAAGAAAAAAGCAACCATTTACCACACATATAATACACAAAATTGGATTATAGTAGTCACTACTAGAGTACTACGAGTTATTGAGATACGTGTGCAGGTTACCTATCCCATTTTTGTATTTTTAAATAAATAGACCTGTCTCCTGTCATCCTTTTTATCAGGGATACATCCTAAAATGTATGTCCCAAAGCATTTCTATCTCTCCGCTTGGAGCCTTTTCATCCAAGGACATCTAGTGTGTAGACATGTCCATGTTATAAACACGTGTACAGGGTGCTATGAACTCATTATTATAGTCATATATACATGTACTTAAAGAATTGTGTTCATTGCCAGCGCTAAATTGCCGTATTAACATCACCAAGTATACCATGATGTATATATACAATGCTATGTATACCGTACAATACAAAAACAACTCTCTCTCCCCACCTCTCTTCTTCTTACCCCTCCCCACCAGGCCAATTACAAGAACGGAGAGCAGTGCATTGACTCTGGGTGGATGAGTCCAGTTTATTCCAATGCTTATCGCTCAGTCCCACGTTTTTACTCTTGGACCGGGAGCTTTGTGGATGTGCGGCCTCTCCATGGGGAGCTGAGCTGTGGGCAGAGTTATAAAACCAGGGTGTTATATTCACTAAGCAGAAACGGAGTTGGGAAGGGAGTCAACACAGCCACTTTCTACTACCTGGTGAGTAAGAAAGAACAAAAGAGATAACGGGAGAAGAACTGAATAAGAGAGAATGTAAAGAGAGAAACTGAGAGGAAAGGGAGAGAAATGGGAAAAGAGGAGCATACAGAACATTTGTGTAAATATATCATGTATTCATTGAATCTGGTAAATGTTATCTTTCCTATAATGATGATTTAAATAGTGAATTCACAATATTTTCCTAAAAAAATGAAACACCTACATTTATGGGGATTTCCAAATCCCGAAAACTGCTTAATTGCAAATTCTTAAATCTGGAAATATTAATTCCTCTTTATTTTGTGCTGTAGTAAACAAAATGCATTAAGAATGATGATTTACAAAACTTTTCACCTCTCTTCTCTCTCCCAGGTGATGTCAAAAGCCAAGATTGTCAAATCCGGGGAACAACAAGTAGATTTGAGCAGCTGTGAGTATTCAGTCCCTCAGGGACACAGAACCCAACACTTCTAGGACCCTCATGATGCATTAGATAAACACAAGCTGGCACTCCCATGTCTTAGTTGTAGAGAGGATAGGCACAGACAGATTAACTGGTTGGACTTCTACTAGCACAAATAACATGTTGTATATGTTTATATCAAATCTTTTCTACACAGCTAGGAAAATACAGATTGGTGACAAATGGGGTTATTAAAGGGCTAAAATATAATTTGACAGAAAACAATACATATATAGATTTAAAAGCAACTATTATGGAATCTAACAAATAAACCAATTCTAGTTATTACATCTCTCATGGAGTACAAATTGATTTGAGTTTATAATTGTAATGCTGTTTGTTTTGTTGCTTGGAATAGACACACAGATATTATAAATGTGAAAAAAGCAAAGGATCAAATCAGGTCTGAAGTGTAATAGAAGCTCAGGAAAATGGGCAGAAAGGACAATTCTAAGTTCCTATGCAACGTCAGCATTTGGGCATGTAGTTGTGTTAATGGGGCAAGTTCTGGCAGCTTTCAGAGCTGCAACTTGCAGTGGTTTCAGATGCCCACCTCTGCTTTAGCAAGGCTTAAGGCCGCTTACAGCTCATTCTAAGAGGCGGCCTAAAGAGGTGCAATACCAGCACCTCTATGGTTGGATTGGACTAAACAGATAACACACACAGTTATATTAGACTGCGCTTTCATACAACATATAAGTATTAGTGGATCAAAGTAATATATCAGTGAACTAGTAAATGTTTAGGTGTATGATGCTCAAAAACCTCTGGTGAGGACTTGTTTCCTAAAGTCCTCTACTTAAAATAACTCTCCACAACTTCCAGAAGGAGCAGGATCACCCAGAAAAGAAGAGAATATATAGTGCACACTGTTTCAGAAAAATTATATGGGGTATTGTAAGAGATGTGTGCAAAGGTACAGTTAACGGAGACCGATTAGGGTGAAATTAAATCCTGGCTTTATTGAGCATGTTCCTTTAACAAGGCAAAACATACAAAAAGAAACAAAATAAAGGCCTACTCCACTTTGGAGAATAACTAAACCTTTACTCCACCCCTTTCTAACTGGGTGGCTAGCTAAGCTGGTTACCACCCCAAACATACACACACACACACACACACACACACACACACACACACACACACACACACACACACACACACACACACACACACACACACCAGCCCAACAAGAGAATCTCTTATCTGTTTCTGTTGTTGTAGCTGTAGGGTGAGCCCTCTCTACTCTCCTGGCTCAGCAACCTTGTGTGCTATGGAAATCTCTGTGTCCAGGTATAGAGGTCTAGTCCCCTCATGTCTTGCTGTCAACACACAGTCCTGTGTGCTTCAAGACTCTCTCCTCATTGCAGCACCTTGTGTGCCGAGGAAAATCTATGCAGTCCTTCTCCTTATGTCAGCCCAAATGTGAGCTAAGGGATCTCTCTCCTGTGTCTCACATGAGGCTTTTTACAGAGCTCTCATTAGTCCAGGTGGAGACTATTTAATTGAGTGGCTGCAATTAACTCTCTCCCTGCTGGATTCCCAGAGCTCTGAGGCTGCATTATTTAAACAGGGCTATATCCCTGTTACAGGTATCTTGATTAAATCTTGGCTCATATGTCAGCCTACTTACAATCTATAGATAGATAAAGAGCCTTCTCCAACTGTGGCATAAACTTTCTTCATATATAGATAAGTGTGGATGTTCCCTCAAAATCAGAATGAAAAAGAGAGTGCAATTCAAACAAAAACACACTTTAGTAGAATAGCATGTAATTCAGGTACTCACACTCACGTACATGTATAGTAAGCAATAAGGATGGAGGGGGACGCTGTGCCAAAGTCACTGGTATGCAGTTCCAAGGCTCCGGATGCTTGTCCGGCTGCAGTCCTGCAGTCCTCTGTTAGTGGACATATGAGCCAAGATTTAATCAGGATACCCCATATAATTTTTCTGAAACAGTGTGCAATATATATTCTCTTCTTTTTGGGGGGATCCTGCTCCTTCTGGATTTTGTTGAGAGTGGATTGAAATAAACCCACGGTCATAGACTTGATACCAATAGGGCTGTACAGCTGCCTCTGAGTCTGGACATCTCCAAGGAAGCTCCTTCTTGTATTGACAACATATTTCCCTCTCTTCTGGCAGCTCTGCACGGTGAATTCTCAATCAGTTTCACTGTTGGTTCTGATTTTGCCCCCGGAGCTGAACTTATTGTATATTCCATCCTGCAGACAGAGGTCATTGCGGACTCTGTGCATCTGGACATAGAGAAGTGCTTCAAGAACAAGGTAAGTTCAGGGTCCTAAAAATGGGCACCCACAGCAAACAAGGAGTCTGTATGAATAGCATTTAATCTTCTATCAATGTTCCACAAAAGAGGAGATTGACGATGAGTAACAATTATTTTATAAGAATAAAAGACTTGTGTGATGCAGCTAAAGCTAAAAGAAATAAAAGCAGTGAAAAAAGGGGGTGATGCAGCGCTAATCACAAACTATACTTATGTAGCACATGTACCCCCACCCTCTGGAAGATACTATTGCGGCTATAGGTGTCACTGGTGCGGCCATACCTGTAAGGGGCCAGGAGAGCTGGGTTGTCTGTGATGTAGTGGAGACAGGACAAGCTTTTGGTGATCATGATGTTCCTCAGGGTGTCAGCGCCTCCAGCATCAGTGGCTCCAGGATGTCCAGAGTCAGTCCCACCAAAGCATAATTCTTTCCCCCTTACCCACATGGACTGAACACTCAGGCAGGGGTATATAAAAGCAAAAGGGGTTTATTGGCTGTTGCAGTCACTGCAGTTGTTATACAGCTTATACAGCGGATGCATGATGGACAGAGGATACCAGGCCTCTGGATGATGCTGGCTCTCGGTTAATTGAGGCCTCTTGATCTTTCCTGGCCAGCCAGCCCGTGAGGGGCTGACTGACCTGTCCCTCTCCCAGCTGGGAGAGGACCGGCCACACAGCTCCACTCCCTATGAGGGTTGGATCAGCATTAACTAACAATTTGAACTTCCTCCCTGAGGCATCAGAAGGGGAAGCACATGATCTGCAGCTCGATAGGCTGCACATAGATTCCTATGTCACCACCACTTTGTCACTCAGGGAGTCAGAAAAAGGGAGTTAAATAACCACAGGATTGCCACAGCCTGTAGCTATCAGGGCTTACATGACAGGATCGTGGTCGCGCAGGAAGTGCGTCATTACCCTTTCAGGTATCACAAGACCAGGAGACACAGAGGGGACGGACTCTCGTGAGCTGTGTGAGCTCCATCCGTGGGCTGCTGCAATTGCGGATGTTGGCCCCACATGGGAAGCGGCCCTTACCCCGCATCTTCAAAAGGTCTTTTTTCCTGCTCCGCACATATCTTATTTTGCTACTAGCTGTGGGGGTCAACCTTGAGTGGACAGACAGTTCCTCTGGATATATATACTTACATGACAGGAGGCAGAGAGGCAATCTGGTCCAGCCATGTTACACTTATAAATATGTGACAAAACTTGAAACTACTAAATTAAAATCGTAATGGTACTAGAAATGTGATTGTGCCAGGGTTCAGAGAGGGGCTTCCACAACTCTCTTAAGATGAAGCAATATGAAGAGAAGATGTTGTCCTCTGGCGCATAGACTCAGCACTTCAGGTATATATATGAAAAATAGGAGAAAAGACAGTATAAATACTGAACACTATCATATACAGAGTGTCAAGATGATAATGGAACACTAAGGGGCCAATGCTATAAGCCTTTATAAAAAAAAAATCACTGGCCCATTTATATCGCCAGTGTTGTTAGCGTTGCTATCACGGTATTAGAAAGCCTCAATTACTGTGATAGCAAAATTCACAAAACGGGGGAGTAGCCGGCGGTGTGATGATCACCTCTCTGAAAAGGCCTTACCCAGTGATTTCTTTCTGCTGCAGAGAGAGCTGCTCAGAGAGAGCCGCCTCTCCCGGCACAAATCTCGCACAAAATTAATATTTTTTTAGTCAAAAATGTAATACTAGTGTATTGTAGCAGGGGGTATCCGGAGCATAACCGCGTTGATTTGAGGTCCGGGGACCCCTTGCTTTCTGAAATACAGGCCCTGCATTTTATTCTCACGGTCACGTGATGCGGGGCATTTAAATGCATAGGAGATACCGGCACCCCATAACGGGGCCTTCATCTCGGGAAGCAGGGAGTCCCCGGACCTCAAATCAACACGGTTCTGCTCCGGAGACCCCTGATCATACACTAGTAGTAACATTTATAATAAAACAGCTGCTACCCACAGTAAACATTAAAAATATAGCAACACTAATACCCACCACATGATTGATACCAGAGACCGCAGGTGTCTCTGGGCCCTCAGGTGGTCCCCATGGGTGTCCGGGGGTCCTCATATTGTAACTGTGGGTGTCTGGGGGCTCTCAGGTGGTTCCCGTAGGTCTATGGGGGCCCTCGGGTGGTCCCCACGGGTCCTCGCTGGTGGTACCAATGTCTTGTATATAATGTATACCTTGTTCATTTATGTAACTATGTACTTGTAACCATGTATTATTTGTCATCATAACTCTATGCCCATGACATACTTGAAAACGAGAGGTAACCCTCAATGTATTACTTCCTGGTAAAACATTTTATAAATAAAAAAAAATAAAAAAATGCTGTGGCAAATAATTTTTTTTGCAATACATTGAAATAAATACCCCCCCCTCCCTCCCAACCCCTAACACATACAGAACAGTAATGGGCAAAATAACTATTATCCAGATATGGATAATAGTGCATTTGCCCATTATAAAATGAAACATTAGCCAGCCAGCATAAATAATGTAAATTAACCTTTCCACCTACACCTACCATCATGAAGGTTGTCCGCATCAGTATACTGCAGGTCCATGTCCTCTGATGCCAGCAAGAATACATGAAAAAAATAAATCTAATGGACCCTAACCCCTTAATCACCTTAGTGATTAATAACCGCTATACTAATTAAGGGGTTAACCCCCTTCCCCCCGCTACCCACCCGGGAGGCCTAACCACCCACCCGAGACCACTATACCCACCCTCTACACATTGATTGGCAAAGTGGTACATCATACCATATAATATGGGCATGATAAGCCACTATAGCAGCCAATGGTCACCCTAATCAAAAAGCATGAAGGCCAAAAATACACAATAATAAGATACACAAGCACTTAAACACCCCAACAATAAAAGAACAAAAAATCCTAATAGTAAGCCACATCAATAACATTTATCAATCTCCAAAACAGCATAATAATACAAAATCTGTTATTCCAAAACATAAGAATACAATTCAATAAACACATAGCCAAGCAAACTATTCAAAAAATAAAGCCACTAGCCAAACAAGCAATTCAATACATAAAAGTACTAGCCAAAAGATCAATTAATTCATTTAAACCACTAGCCAACAAATCAATTAATTAATAAAACCACTAGCCAACACTTCAATTAAAACCAGTAGCCAACAAAATAAATAATTAATTAATTAATTAATAACACTAAACAATCGGAAATTGAAATAAAAACAAGCCATCCAAATTACAAACAATTTTAGCCAAACAATAAACAGAAAAAGATAAAACAACGGTCAACAGAAAAAAAGCATATGCCAAAAAATGCCTTGGCTCTCACTGTATTTATCTGTACCCTAAATGGGCACAGATTAATACATTATGAGTCAATGGGCAATGAAAAACATAAAAATAAAAAAATACAATAAAAAAACCTGTAAAAATAAAATTACATACATTTAATATTTTTCTTACCTTTCGAAGTGTTGACCCTCCGAATCCCAGCATTTCTGCAAGCTCTCGTACCGCGACTTCATCAAAGTCAATCCAATGCCATCCACATTGAAGATCCGGAACAGGTAACACAATTCTTCTTATTTTTATCTTCTATCACCTTCTTCTATCTTCTTCTGTCATTATTTATTTATTTTCTTTAATCTTCTATCTTCATCTGTCAATCCAACCCCATGGTAAGTCCCAACAGATGTTGTCTTGTCGTCTTCTTCCTATTAAATGAGCCATTCAGGTCTTATATAGGGCATGGGACATCATATTTTCAGGTCAGATGGTAAAGCTCTAATCTGATAGGATGCTGTATCATGTGTCCCCCTTTTTGTTTAAGGATGTGACGTCATCTCCAAGGGAGGTACGTCACATCCTTAAAACCACATGGCTATATCACATGGTATTACAGCCAATGGGATTGGAGACAATCCCTTTGTTACTGTACCATGTGATAGGTTACATTAGTTCAAAAATATGTGACATCACTTTAAGGGATGACGTGACATCCTTTTGAACTAATGTAACCTGTCTTCAATCCCATTGGCTGTAATATCAGGTGATATAGCCATGTGGTTTTAAGGATGTGACGTACCTCCCTTGGATATGACATCACATCCTTAAAAAAATATAAAGAGGCGGGCACAGGATACAGCATCCAATCAGATTGGATCAGTACCATCTGACCTGAAAATGTGACGTCACAGGCCCTATATAAGGCCTGGACACCTCATTTGACAGGAAGAAGATGACGAGACAACATCAGTTGGGATTTACCATGGGTTTGGATTGACAGATGAAGAAAGAAGATAGAAGATTAAAAAAAAGAAAGAAATAATGACAGAAGATAGAAGATGGCGATAAAAGATGAAAGAAAGACACATTTTGTTACCTGTTCTGGATCTTTAAGATGGATGGCGTTGAATTGACTTTGATGAAATCGCGGTACGAGAGCTTGCAGAAAATCCGTTCTTCCTCCCACTGCTGACTGCCTGATGCCCATCTTGTGGCTTGGAAAGGGTCCCTACCTCCTCTGGATCAGCTGTAGGGACTGCAGGGTTATTACAGCTGTCTGAGGCTTCCTGTGATTAGCGCTGGTCCTGCTTCCTCTGGACCCTGAGATCCAATCAGCAAAGGAGGCTGGGCACACAGAAAGCCTGGGCCCTGCAGACCTTTCATCTGTGCTGAAAGAAACACAGTGTGTATATATATATATATATATATATATATATATATATATATATAATATATATTATGCTCCCTCCCCATCTGTCTAATTTTTCTTTTAAACATTTTCTGATGTCCTGGGAGATTTATTTTGATTGTGGCATGGTGTTTCCACACACCTGCATAGTGAAGAACAGAATCAGAAATTCTCTGATCTTTATATAGGGTGGACCTCCAAATTCACACCTGAAGATCTACCTAATTATTTGAACACCTGATTATCCCCTTTAATTTAGCTGATAAAACCAGGGTTTCACTTACTTTTGCATATACCCCGACCCTTAATTACTCATTGTTTGTCTAATTCAGACATCATTTAATTTCAAAAGACATGGGATTGGTTAATATAAACCCTATTGCATATTTAAGAAAAGTCTGATTTTGATTCAAGGATGTTATCATGGAAAAACTATGGAATTTCCATAATTATGATTGGGGTTCACAAACTTTTTCTCCTCACTGTATGTACACTGTATTTAGAAAAAACAGAACCCCTTTTATTTTTTCATGAAAATTTGAGCAATAGATTATTAGATGTAAGAATTATTTGATAATCTAATAAATATTCTTTGGAATTGGTGACGGCATGATGACCTCATCAAAGTAATACTTACCAAATGGTTTATAGCTAAGGTGACCAGATGTCCCGGTTTAGTCAGGACAGTCATGTTTTTTTAGGCCCTGTCCCGATTTATTGTGGTGCTGTCCCGGTTTTCTATTCCATGTGCATGCGCAACCGGCAAGCTCTAATCATGCATGCGCATGAGCGATTGGCAAAAGCTAATCGCGCATGCGCAGGAGCAGCCGACAAGTGACGATCGTGCATCTATGGTCGGCAGGAGCTCTTCGCACATGCGCATTCGGAGAGTGTCGACTGCACATGGGTGAAATTTGTCCCGGTTTTTTCCCGGACAAATATGGCCACCCAATTTACAAGTGAAGAAGATAAGCACGTGAAAAGGTGCTTGAGACAGAGCAAAAATGATGGTCCAAAATGCTTAACATTTTTCTGATAAATGATTTGTCGCTATGAAGAAGGAAAAAAACAGATTTGTATCAGGAGATGGAGCAGCTGGATCAACGCGTTATCGATTATGCAGTCAGACAGTGGCGTTCTCTTCTTCGGGAGTGCGTTTCAGCAGGAGGCTATTTTGAACATGCTCTTTTAACGGAAACATTATAGTAATCTTTCAGATTACAACAGTTTAACACATTGACGAGCGCAAAGGAAAAAAACTCCTATTTCTCGTTACATGAACCTACCGCAGTGTATCTGGTACTTGTTGACATAATAGTGCTAAAAAAAAGGTATAAAAAAGGCGTCCTGAGAATATGGTGAAACAATGCAAACAATAACAATACAATAAATATTCACTGGAAATCAGTTTAAGTAAATAAGATGCGGACACCTCAAAACAATCTTAGTAATTCCCCACATAAAGAATGTGCAACTGATGTGAACCAAACAACAATGGGCAAATATGTATATATATATATATATATATATATACACACATTTGCCCATTGTTGTTTGTTTCACATCAGTTGCACATTCTTTATGTGGGGAATTACTAAGATTGTTTTGTTTTATATATATATATATATATATATATATATATATATATATATATATATATATATATATATATATATATATATAATAGATTCTAAGGGCAGCTCAAAAAACCCTGTTCAAAGAACCGTTCTGATTATTGTTCAATCACAATAAGATCTTCAGTGAGGGGAGCACAGGCTCACATTTAAAACCAAAAAAATGGTGCAGTACATACACTGGCGACACGTTTAATTTGAGTAGGGCTAATACCGCAAGCCGGGACATGTCCCGGCTTGCTAGCCCCACTCCCTCGGTGTGCCGCGCGTCACGCGTCGTAGGAACTAGTAATGAATAATGTGAACAAAGGAAATGGGTACTCACATTTCCCAAAATGTTATAAGCAACCCTCAGGCGTGTAATAATAATATTATACCAAATATCCTCATCAGAGACTATAATATCAGCACTGGGGGTAAAACATTGCATTACCTGTTATTGTATAAATACATTGCTTTGCTGAAAATGCGTGTCCAGTGCTGCTATTATAGTCTCTGAGATTTGGTATGATATTATTTAATATTTATATATGTATTTATTTTTATCTGTGTACCCCCCTTTGTTAGGAAGGATAAACATGAAGGATTATAGGTCCCTAGTATAAATGTCTGTCACCCAGCTACTGTATGTGAAGGACGGCTTGTCTGTCTCTTCTGTGCCTGTCATTGTGAGGCCTCACTCAGTGGGATGCTATTAGTGAGGCCTCACTCAGTGGGATGCTATTAGTGAGGCCTCACTCAGTGGGATACTATTAGTGAGGCCTCACTCAGTGGGATGCTATTAGTGAGGCCTCACTCAGTGGGATGCTATTAGTGAGGCCTCACTCAGTGGGATGCTATTAGTGAGGCCTCACTCAGTGGGATGCTATTAGTGAGGCCTCACTCAGTGGGATACTATTAGTGAGGCCTCACTCAGTGGGATGCTATTAGTGAGGCCTCACTCAGTGGGATACTATTAGTGAGGCCTCACTCAGTGGGATACTATTAGTGAGGCCTCACTCAGTGGGATGCTATTAGTGAGGCCTCACTCAGTGGGATGCTATTAGTGAGGCCTCACTCAGTGGGATACTATTAGTGAGGCCTCACTCAGTGGGATACTATTAGTGAGGCCTCACTCAGTGGGATGCTATTAGTGAGGCCTCACTCAGTGGGATGCTATTAGTGAGGCCTCACTCAGTGGGATGCTATTAGTGAGGCCTCACTCAGTGGGATGCTATTAGTGAGGCCTCACTCAGTGGGATGCTATTAGTGGCTGAATTTGTTGTCCGGTTTCTTAAGGTTTCCCTGAACTTCTCTGCGGACCAAGGAGCTCCGGGATCCAATGTTGACCTGCAGCTAACGGCAGCTTCCAGATCTCTGTGTGGACTCAGGGTTATTGATTCCAGCCTCCTGCTCCTCAATCAGAACCAGCAGCTCACAGCTGAGTCGGTAAGCGGCAGCGGGTACAGACACACTAGTTAGGGTGAACCGATTTTGAAAATGAAAAACCGGGACACATAAAAAAAATTATTAATACAACAAATGACATTACTAAAAAATGAATATGATAATGATATTTATCTAATAGTGTCACCATTGATGCTGTATTATTCATTCTACCTCTTCACATTCTCTCTACCTTCTCCCCCATTCCCTCTATCCTTCCCCCATTTTCTCTCACCCTTCCCCCCATTTTCTCTCCCTTTCCCCCCCCAAGTTTCACTCCCTTCCTCCCCCCATTCTCTCTCCTTAACCTACCCCCCCCAGTTTCACTCCCTTCCTCCCCCCAATCTCTCTCCCTTCCGTCCCCCATTCTCTCTCTTCCCTCCCCCATTCTCACTCTCCCTTCCTACCCCCCATTCTTTCCTTTTCCTACCCCTTCCCACCCAATCTCTCCCTTCCCTCCCCCATTCTCTCCCCATGCCCTCATTCACTACCGTCCCTCCCCCATTCTCTCTCTTCCTCTGCTCCATTTTTTCTCTCTCAGTCCCCTCCTCTATTCTCTCTCCCCCCCTTCTCTCCCCCACCCCATCCATTCCCTCTCCACCCTCCTCCATTCTCTCTACCCCCATTCTCTCTCTGACCTGCAGACACACAGCCACTGACCTGTGCAGACACTCACACAGTAACTGACCTGCACAGACACTGACCACACACTGAACCTGCACTGAGACACTGACTGTGCACGGAGACTGAGAGACTGACCCTGCACTGAGACACTGACCCTGCACTGAGACACTGACACTGACACACTGACCCTGCACTGAGACACTGACACTGAGACACTGAACCTGACCATGCACTGAGACACTGACCCTGCACTGAGACACTGACCCTGCACTGAGACACTGACCCTGCACTGAGACACTGAACCTGCACTGAGACACTGAACCTGCACTGAGACACTGAACCTGCACTGAGACACAGAACCTGACCCTGCACTGAGACACTGACCCTGCACTGAGACACTGAACCTGACCCTGCACTGATACACTGAGACACTGACCCTGCACTGAGACACTGACCCTGCACTGAGACACTGACCCTGCACTGAGACACTGACCCTGCACTGAGACACTGACACTGCACTGAGACACTGACACACTGACCCTGCACTGAGACACTGACCCTGCACTGAGACACTGACACACTGACCCTGCACTGAGACACTGACACTGACACACTGACCCCACACTGAGACACTGACCCTGCACTGAGACACTGACCCTGCACTGAGACACTGACCCTGAACTGAGACACTGACACACTGACCCTGCACTGAGACACTGACACTGACCCTGTACTGAGACACTGACACACTGACCCTTCACTGACACACTGACCCTGCAATGACACACTGACCCTGCACTGAGACAATGACACTGACCCTGTACGGAGACATTGACACACTGACCTTGCAATGACACACTGACCCTGCACTGAGACACTGAACATGACCCTGCACTGAGACACTGACCCTGCACTGAGGCACTGACCGTGCACGGAGACTGAGACACTGAGCCTGCACTGAGACACTGACACCAGCTCGGAGGAGCAGCTGTAGAGGGGGGGGGGTGCCCTACCTTTCACTATGGAGCTTGGTTGGGGTGGGGGGGAAGCCATCTTGAGCCCTGGCAGCAGACACCTCACTTCCGGCTCTCACTGCTGAGGCTCCACTGTCACCAACCCCGCCCCCACCCTCTGCTGTCAGACCCGGCCTCCGCTCTGTTCTCTCCTCTCTGTATTCTCTGCTCAATGCTGCTCCCCCCTCTCTGATAGTCAGAACCGGGACAGCCACAAAAAAACAGGACATTTTAAAGAATGTCGGGCAGATGGGACATGCATTCAAAAACCGGGACTGTCCCGTCTAAACTGGGACATCTGGTCACCCTAATACTAGTGAACATTTTGACAAAGCTATATCAGATGAGTGAGTGGAAACAGGGACTAAGGTGTCTCTTGATCTTGGAGGTTGGGGAAGATTAGGAGTGAATTGACACAAAAAAAGAGAGAAAAAGATCTTAATGGAAACCGAGACAGAGATATCTCTCTCATTGAGCAACGTCTCTGGGGTGTTGACACATTAATGTGATACTGGCCTTTTTCTGTTATAGGTGTATAATTCCCTGCGATACCTCTCCCTAAATGGATATTACGTGGCAGGGTTTAATGTGGAGTTGCCCGCACCCCCATGCATTGACCCCAATGAACAAATCTTTTACAACGGCTTATATTATCAACCTGTGAGCTACTATGGAGAAGGAGATACAAATGATGTGTTCAGGGTAGGTATCTAGCACCGATCTGTGCAGAGTCTATAGAAGAATTATCTGGGAATGCAATCATTTTGATTTTATCTGACTCACCTGAAACCAACATTATTAATTATCTGATGTGCAGAAAAGGTGAGTGTGTTTGAGTCTGTATTTTTAGATGGCAGCTTGTTCACAATCCAGTGCATATATATGGGATGGAACTGAGTACATTCTGTATCCCCTTCTTTTTAATATCCCTAATGGAAATCTTTTGATGTGAGTGTGTTTTTTTTTTGTTTTCTCCCCCTTATTTTGAGCAGGAGCACAGTTAGTAAGTGATAGCAATAAGGGAGCCAGTATTCAAGAAATATCATATTTGGGATAGGGGGTTCATTTTGGATACTGATGTCTAAACACAAATTGGGGAAAACAAAGTATTTGTTTAGCTTAGTGTTGTGAGGGAAACTCAAACCCATAATACACAACATTCTTCAGTTTGGCTCTTAGGCTGCGGTCCCAGTGACTGCTACAGCGCACGCCTCGGCGTGCCCTGTGCTACAACCTCGGCTCCCTCAGTCAGGCCGGTCCTAGTTAGTACCCTGTTGCGCACCTTTCCCCTGCGGTACGTGACAGGTTTTCAGGCAGGCAGGGAAATTTTAACTCAAAGTTTGCGACGGAGGCGTGGCCACGCCCCCGCCGGCGGTTCAGCCAATGAGGGCGAACCAGTCGCGGGACGTCATGGTCACGCCCCCTCAAACCCACCACCACGCCCCCCACCATTGCAAATTTTCCCTCAGATCGCGGTGTAGCGCTGTCTACGCACCGCCCTCCCGCCGGGCGCGCGTGCCACAGTGCTGACTGGGGACTCACCCTTAGAATAGATGTTCCACACAATTAGCGTCTTTTCCATTTATGTAATGCACCTGCTGTGTATTCATTTATCTGCAGTCACCCAGAATTCTTATCTGCAGCTGAACCACTGTTTGACGTGTTACAATGAGGTGAAGAAATTGTTAAACAGATAAATGTATACATGTCTAGAGCAAAACGAGACCAGGTAAAGCAAGCCAGAAGCAGCTAGAAAGTGTCTCTGTGTGTGTGTGTTGTAAAATATAATCTGCACACCCCTGGGCTGCTTAAAACAAAATCATTTGTGTGAACACAGTCTGTCATTTCAGTGCTTAATAACATCTCTGTCCCTTTGATATGTCCTGCTATGAGTCCTTGCTCTCTGTATATACCCTTCTCCCTCTCCCGTCTCTTTCAGTCGGCCGGCCTGGTTTTTGGTACTAATGCCACATTACGGAAGCCGGAGGTGTGTGGCAGAGGATTTGAATCAAATATGCGTCCAATGTTTATGGAAAAAAATGTTGCCATGGCAGGTAACACACTTGGGGCAGCTCTGCTCTGTGTATATATTTGAATGTCAGTGCGTTTTCAAAGACCTGTCCCAGGGAGACAGCAATAGGATGAGAAAGCATAATGGGAGAGCAAGCGAATGATAGAAACGTGCATGTGTGTAAAAGGATTGGGTTCTCTAGCATCCAGTACTCTCGTGTCTTTTAAAGCAGTAATTCCCCCTACTGGTTTCCCCCACCACCATTTTTTGTTTTTACAGAATGGGAACTGGATGGTCCCACCAATTCCTGAGACACTTACCGGTAAAGTTACGAGGTTTCAATCGAACAATATGGCAGCCAACTCTCGTGTCAATAGGAAGCGACAACTTCATCGGTTGTAGCTTCCCATTGGACATCTATTAAAACCCTATTTCAAATCAAGAAGTAATTCCGGTAACTTCACTTGTAAATATCTGGGGAGCTGTTCCAAAACAAAGAAGTGGGTGAGAAGGGGGGTGAGGGAAGGGAGAGGAGAATAGGACTGGGGGAGTTGGCTTTTTTAAAATTAAAACTTTAAAGAACTATTTTAGTTAAATGCACTGATGTAAAAATACCATAATATGATTCACAAAAATTGGCAGAGGTACACAAAACTGTCCATGATCTTAGCAACAATGATCCCCAGCAGGGGTTGTAAGAATCCCTAATTAATTGCACTTGTACAAGGTAAAGAGAGTAGACTAATGTCTGTCTAGTGATACCAATAAACCCTTTGTGGTCATCACTAATGATTGTAGCCCAGTAAAATGTTACGGGGGAGACCCCTGAGAAGTGGTCTATAAGTACTAAGTAGAGGTGACGTGGCTGGAAGCTCCACCACTGAACAGCTTGTATCTCAGTCTTTTGTTCATTATTCAAAGTTCTCTCGACATTTCCACACAAAATGGTAGCTATTGTGTCCAATATGATGAGGACCCTTGTAGCCTCTTAGACTTCCATTAAGAAAAGCTGCACAGAGATAGACATCACATGGACACCCTCTCGAAACCCCTTCCAAATTACCATTTAGAACGGTGAGATCACATTAAGGAGTGATCTGCTACTCACATCTGTATTTTTCCACGAACGTCTCTAGAGCAGCAGACTTCATTCTTGGCTTAACCGTATAGACGATGCAGCACAGATACACAGTTGACTTTATTATTTTTCTACCTAGTGCCCTTAGGTACCACTTTTCAGGGGTCTTCCCAGTAACTGTAGTGGAAGAGGGAGTTCAGCGCTACTGCGACACAAATCCAAGTGAACTTCCGGTTTGTAATTGAAAAAACTTTATTCCGATGTGACACACAAGACACCCAGGTTACACCTCAGCCTCCCCCTCAACGCGTTTCGCGCTATGGAACAGCGCTTCGTCTTGTTCATCGTCTTCCCAGTAACATTTTACTGGACTACAATCCTTAGTGATGGCCACAAAGAGTATATCGGTATCGCTAGACAGACATTAGTCTACTTTTTTTATATTCTAAGAGCGCAATTAATTAGGAACTTTTGTGACCCCTGCTAGGGATCATTATTGCTTGTGTGTATATATATATATATATATATATATATATATATATATATATATATATATATATATATATATATATATATATATATACACAAGCAATAATATATATATATATATATGTATGTATATATGTATGTATATATATTATATATATGTTTTTCCTATATGCACCCTGTTGTTATTTACTGTTGCACATTGTGGAAATTTGAGGTTGAGTGGTTAGGTATCCGAGTATTGTTTTAATCATGATCTTAACTTACAATTTTAAACGGAAAAAAGGAGGTGAGTGGAAGCTCAAAATATATACTTTGGGAGGAGAGGCTGGTGTGGGTATAATGGGAGGAGAGGGTGGTGTGGGTATAGTGGGAGGAGAGGGGGGTGTGGGTATAGTGGGAGGAGAGGCTGGTGTGGGTATAGTGGGAGGAGAAGGTGGTGCGGGTATGGTGGGAGGAGAGGGTGGTGTGGGTATATTGGGAGGAGAGGGTGGTGTGGGTATAGTGGGAGGAGAGGGTGGTGTGGGTATAGTGGGAGGATAGGCTCGTGTGGGTATAGTGGGAGGAGAGTGTGGTGTGGGTATAGTGGGAGGAGGAGCTGGTGTGAGTATAGTGGGAGGAGAGGCTGGTGTGAGTATAGTGGGAGGAGAGGCTGGTGTGGGTATAGTGGGAGGAGAGGCTGGTGTGGGTATAGTGGGAGGAGAGGGTGGGGTGAGTGTAGTGGGAGGAGAGGGTGGTGTGGGTATAGTGGGAGGAGAGGCTGGCATGGGTATAGTGGGAGGAGAGGGTGCTGTGGGTATAGTGGGAGGAGAGGCTGGTGTGGGTATAGTGGGAGGAGAGGGTGGTGTGAGTATAGTGGGAGGAGGGGGTGGTGTGAGTATAGTGGGAGGAGAGGCTGGTGTGGGTATAGTGGGAGGAGAGGCTGGTGTGGGTATAGTGGGAGGAGAGGCTGGTGTGGGTATAGTGGGAGGAGAGGCTGGTGTGGATATAGTGGGAGGAGAGGGTGGTGTGAGTATAGTGGGAGGAGAGGGTGGGGTGAGTATAGTGGGAGGAGAGGGTGTTGTGAGTAATATAGTGAGGAGAGGGTGGTGTGAGTATAGTGGGAGGAGAGGCTGGTGTGGGTATACTGGGAGGAGAGGGTGGTGTGAGTATAGTGGGAGGAGAGGGTGGTGTGAGTATAGTGGGAGGAGAGGGTGGTGTGGGTATAGTGGGAGGAGGGGGTGGTGTGAGTACAGTATAGTGGGAGGAGAGGGTGGTGTGAGTATAGTGGGAGGAACGGGTTTGGTGCTGTAGTTACAATGTAATATAGCAGAGTATAGATTATTATTATTATATAATATTACAATCTAGACGAGTAAGGGGCAATGTTTGAACAAAAGGTAAAGCGGCTGCTTATATATGGGACGGAATATGTCTCAGGGTGGAATATAGATCGGCCACATAGCTGATCCCATTAAGGTTCGGGTGTGAGGTTAGAGGGTGTTAATGTGGAGTTTGGTCCAGCCATAAGGTTGGCCCCAATAGGGTTGGATGGAGGGGGCGGGAGGGGGGATGTTAGAAGTACTCAAGATAGGTTTCCTCTAAAAGGTGAGGTTCACAGAGTTTTGAAATTTCTGAATACTGGGGGAGAGTCGGGTGCATGGTAGGGAGTTCTAGAGAAAGGGGGCAGCACGGGAGAAGTCTTGTAGGCGGTAGTGAGAGGAGGTAATAAGACAGGAGAAAAGGCGGATGTCATGGGCAAATCGTAGGGGGTGTATAGGGATATATATTCTGTTAAGAGGGCTGAGATGTAAGGGGGCAGCATTGAGAGCTTTGTAGGTCAGGACTACGGTTTCAAATGTGATTCTAGATATGGGAAGCCAGTTTATCGATTTGGCAAGTGCTGCAGCAGAAGTGGAGCGATGAGTTAGGTAGATGGTTCTGGCAGCAGCATTTTGGATGGATTGGCGTTGGGATAGGCAGACACGGGGAATTCCAGCTAGGACAAGGTTTCAGTAGTCAGGACGGGACAAGCGTGAGTGAATTAGGATTTTAGTTGCATCATGAGTGAGAAAAGGGCGTATCCTAGTGATATTTTAGAGGTGGAGATAGCAGCACTTAGTGAGAGAGGGAATATGAGGAATGAAGGAGAGGGCAGCAGAGTTCAAGATGACCCATAGTTATCGGGTTTGGGGTGTTGATATGTGTTATTATTTACCGTGAGGGAGAGTTTGGGTGTAGGGGTGGCAATGGAAGGAGGAACGAGTATTAGTTCTGGTTTGAAAATGTTAAGGAAAAGAATATAAATGGTGGCGCTCAACGCAAGTGAAAATACAATATGGATATAATAAGAGTATTAAAATAAAATACTCTAGTGCACAAAGTAATATACAATGTCTAATAATGACAGAGTAGTGCAGAACCAAACAATGTGATATAAATCAGTAGTTATATAAACGTTCAAGTGATAAGTGATGCAGTGCTCAATAACATAGTAAAACATACTCCTCCACTCAGACCCTGAACTTAACAGCGACTTGATTCCACACAACAGGGGAGCGGGGCATATGTACCACGGAGAAGGAAAAAGAGAACAGCATAGGGCAGTATCGCTGGAACACTGGGTATATCAGATGTATCTCTGGGGTTACCGGAGTGAGCATTTACACGTTCACCTACACCTGCCACAGATTTGGACATGCTTTAATGACTGCTGGTTTGTGAGAATAACATTTGGGGATACATCTGATATACCCAGTGTTTCAGTGACACTGCCCTATGCTGTTCTCTTTTTTCTTCTCCGTGGTACATATCCTCCGCTCCCCTGCTGTGTGGAATCAAGTCGTTGAAAATGTTAAGCTTCAGGTAATGGTGGGACACCCATGAGGAGATTGCAGAGAGACAGTTGGTGACACTGGGAGAAGAGAGGGGTAGAGGTCAGTGGAGGAGATGTAATCATCGGCAAAGGAGGAAAGATAGTGAGTCAGGCGATTGTATAAAAGCTGCTCAAGTCGCTTGAAGGTAAACTGGAGAAGAGAAATAGAGCGGTAGTTGGAAAGAGAGGTTTGGTCAAGGGAGGGTTTATTTAGAATTGTTATGATGATTCCATGTTTCAAGGAAGATGGGAATGTGCCAGAGATGAGAGAGAGTTTAAAAAGGTGACATAGGGTAGTGCTTAGTGCGCTAGAGAGTGAACTGAGGAAATGTAAGGAAATAGCATCAAGGGGGTGAGTTGTAGGGTGAGATGATGAGCATAGAAACGTCATCCTCAGTCCTAGGGCAAAATGAGCTGAGGGTGGATGTACAGTAGGTGTGCGAAGGGAGATAGGTGGTGCATGTGGAGCCTGACATGAAGAGATGCAATGTCTGATGGGCTCAATCTTAACTGTGCAGTAGGTGGAAAGGTCTTTGGTGTGGTGGCAAGATGTGGTGGTGTTTTTTTCATGGGAGGAATTATACAACAAGCATGGGAGCTACTGCCACATACTCACTTATCAGGGGAAGAGCTACTGTACTTGAAAATGGCTCCCTAAGAGAGGAAAGTGGAGGATTTTCAGACAGTTTTCAAATCTCACATTTCTATATCCTCATCCTTTAGATTTTGCCATGTCTGCGTCAAAAGGCGGGGGCGGGGGTGTAAGCGACGGCGGAGTGATTACAACTGTGCGGAAATTCTTCCCCGAGGTCTGGAATTTCAATTTGACAACTATTAGGTGAGCTACTACTACAAAGAGTACAGGCACTGTGCAACGATTATGGATACTGCAGACAATGACAACATTACACACAGATTACAGTGTACATAGACTAACATGGCACCCAGTGACAACACTGCATTATTACACACACTGGATACTGTACACTCACTGGATACGGCAAAAAGATTATGGCTACTGCACACTATGACAACATTGAACCCACATACTGCCCATGCGCTCCCACTACTTGAATGGTACTGGACATAATGACACTGCAAACATACACTACATAAAGCACTCAAACGGCACCCAAAGACGACAGTGCACCCCCACTGTCAGGCTCACACACACTCGCTCTCGCAGTGCACATTTGCACGCACACTGCCCATCACTGTTTACTTATGCTGGCTTTGTCTAAACATATTTTTCGCATACTTTCCATGTGCACTCAAACTGCACAAATCCCACACAGTGATTTGGACTGGATTCACAAACTTCAAAAGTTGTAACATTTGCTCTTGGTTATACTGTATTATGATGCATGCAGGCCAATGACACATGGACACACACTCACTCCAGGATTCACTAAAGTGTGTTGGTGCCAATCAGGCACTATTGTATGGAATATCCTATTGAATTGAATGAATGTCACGAACAGCACACTTGTAAGCACATGACCTGCATACGGGACAAGGGTGAATATACAGCTCTCCAGCTGACCCACTTTGCACCTCAAATGAATAACATCTCCCTTCAATCCATCCCAATATACCATCTGTCAAAAACAGCACAAAATGAAAATGTGACTTAGATATGCAGGGTTAATACACACAGCTACTCTAGCCAACTCACCTTTCTCCTCCGCAAGGTACTTTCAATAAGTTAATATTAACCACTTATGATTGAAATTGAATATCTCTCCGCTTCTACCACCCAAGAAGTATGCAATATATGTAATTAATATATATATCTACGAGGGTCTCAGGTCCCTGTTTATTATAGAAAAAACTATGCACAAAAATCCAATATAGCAAAATGTGTCCGAAAATGTAAATACTCTCTCCAGAGCATGGAACATTTCATTCAGAGCCCCAAAGTATTACTTATTTAAAAATTGTTTAATATACATATAAAAATACAGTGCTTCAGATTACATAAAAAGATAATGACAAGAACATACAATTACAGTACATGCAGAACAGTTTATTAAAATAACAGGATTAAACATAAAACAGAAATCCATATATAGTACGTTACCATATGTCATAAGTTTTGCCCCACAGTGGTCAATGGCCTAGAAATGTGAAAATTCACTTATCTGATCCCAAACACACATCTGCTGAATTCTGATTTTCATAATACCTTGCTAATGCATATGTACTCATTTTTCTCCATTGAAACAACATAAGCCCACCTCTGTCATAAATCAGTTGCTAGGTTGACCGTGTTATGACAGAAAAAAAACTTCTACATTTTTTTTAAATTCTTGCCACAATAAATAAATGCTCTCATAACCTCCTTTTTCTAATACTTAGACACACATGAATCATATCAGTAGATTGATTACTAATATTCCCCACTATTTTCCTTACATGGAATTTTCTGAGCATTAATAGCTGATCTGCACTAATGCACTTTAGTGAATTATGCCCTTACTCTTTCCTCTCTCATCCCATATTCTCTCTCTTGACTTTCTCATCTCTACCTTTTTTATGCCTTTTGATGTATTGTCTTTCTCTCTCTTACATTTTCTCTCTGTCTCTCTCTCCCATCTCCTCTTTTCTCTATCCACTTCTACCTTTAATTCTTATCTCTCTTCGTTAGCGAGAGTGGTTCTCTTGCAATATCACAGGTCGTCCCCGACACTATAACCCAGTGGCAAGGCTCCATGTTCTGCGTGTCAGAGAAGGAAGGTTTTGGGATGACCAGATACCCAGCCAACTTCACCGCATTCATGCCATTCTTTGTGGAGGTCTCCCTACCTTATTCCATCGTCAGAGGAGAGACTCTGATCATTAAATCCTTTGTATCCAACTACATGAAGCAGTGCATGAAGGTGACCAGCTCTCCTGGCTACGCCATACAGTGTATACAGTATTGCTGTGTATGACTCATTATCGTGTTGTCGGCTGCTCTCTGTATGATCCCTGTGTCTGCTGCTCTCTGTATGATCCCTGTGTCTGCTGCTCTCTGTATGATCCCTGTGTCTGCTGCTCTCTGTATGATCCCTGTGTCTGCTGCTCTCTGTATGATCCCTGTGTCTGCTCCTCTGCGTGTGACTCCCGAGTTTTCTGTCTGAAGCTCTGTGTCCCTTTTATTAACTTTGGGCCTCATGCAGAGAGCAGCGCTATTTAGAATTGGAGAGGGGGAAAAATTTTAGCTTTTTTGGAGAGTTTTTTTCTCCATATGCAGAAAGGGCAGAAAACTGCATTTACAAGCCTTTCTGCATATGGAGAGTTTCAACCAGCGCTATAAGCGCTGTTGAAACTAGTGGGGAAAAAAATCGGGTTTTTTTTTTTTTTCCCCTCCACCGGCCGCGGAGCGCCAGCTGCTTGGTGGAGAGGAAAAATGTTGAAAATCGCGCCATTTTTTTGGCGCGAACAGCCACTAGATGGCGATCGCGGCTCTCTGCATACGGCAGAAAAAAAAACTGGAGAGATTAGAAACTCTCCAGCCGCGCGGCGTATTTCAAGTAAAAAAAAAAAAAATGGCGCTTTTTTTTAAACTTGCCTTTTCCGGCGGTTTAAAGCTCCATTTTCGCCGGCAAATGGCGAGATTCCTTTTTGCGCTGCTCTCTGCATGAGGCCCTTTGTCTGCTCTTTTTGCTCAGGTCAAGGTGACATTAAAAAACTCAGATGCCTTTAGTGCGGTGCTCAAGGAGGGGGATCCGAACATGTGCGTGTGCTCCGGAGAGAGAGTCTCTTACTCCTGGAGTATAAAAGCCAAGTCACTAGGTGCAGATTGAACTCTGTAAATGCCCCCAACCTGTTTCTTATTCCCTCTCCATCACTCTTCCAGTTAATCGTCCCTGGCAGTCTCACTCTCTCCTTTTTTTTCTCTCCATGTTCCTTCACCCCTCAACCCTGTCTCTTCCTCTTCTGTATCATGTTATCATTTTTGTTATTTCTCATCTTATCTCTCTTATGCACTTTCTCCACCTCCTCCTACTCCCTCTCATATCTCCCCTTCTTCCTGTTTTTACTTTTTCTTTTCTTTCTCTCACCTGCATCTTTATTTATTTTCCCCGTTTGCATATTTCTCTCCTCCATTTAATCACTTCCACTGACCCCACTCACCCTCCCTTCCTGTCCCTTTTACAGGTGTGATCAGTTTCTCTGTGACTGCTGAGACAACGCACATTGGAGCCACATGTGATGGGCCACCTGACTCCTCCCAGCCCCCACGCAAGGACACTGTAGAACAGACTGTGATAGTAGAGGTGAGAGATGCCCCCTGATAAAACATCCTGGGGGTAGCCATTATTATATACTGTAGAGTGATGAATGTACTTTATGCGTGTTATATGTGATGCAGTCATTTTTATAGAGTGCACAAAGCATTGCATCAGAATTACATATTTTCTCTTCTTCTCTATAAGGCTGAGGGTATAGAGAAAGAAATCACCTACAGCAGCCTGGTCTGTGTGGAAGGTGAGTACGTTCTCCTGCCGCACTGTGAGCTGAGGTGGGCAATTTTTTTCCTTCAAATTTGAATCCGACGTGAATTGGGCAGTTCCTTCCAGGCGCGGAAATCCGCTGATCAGTCTCAAAGTAAAATCCACCGTTTATTTTCAATTCCTGAAACTCCGCCAGTCGGATTAGTTATCCAAATCTGAAAATTGAATCCAAATCAGAAAAACTATTACATTTATAATAGGGGGAGGAGGACAACAAATAGTGGTGCAGCCTCAAACTGAAGCCATTGTGTTGTAGGCACTGAAGGATTTAGTTGTGGGTTTGTTTGGCTGTTGTTGCTGTGTTACTATAACCAGTGCTTTTGTTGTAATAGAAAAGGTGCCGGTACCCGGGCTCTTACCGTCTCCTGCTCCTCATCTCCGTCGCATTGTCGTGGCGTTTCGGCGTCATGCTTCCATGGCAATGCAGCACCACATGACGTCACGGCATCACATTGGGATGGTAACACATCATAACAAGAAAATGCCACTGGAGATGAGGACCATGGGGAGAAGTTAAGAGAAACATGGTGACGGTATGTGCCAGACATGGCTGGCTTCATGGCGGTGCTATCGGTGCCCATGCACCAAGCCTCATGTTTGCAAAGGCCCCACGCTCTGTAACTCTCTTACCTTCTCTGTCGGCATCTCTTCATGAAGGGTCCCATCATTATGGCTCCACAACATCAAATAGCATCGCGTTGCCATGACAATGGGATGTCATGACGCCATGTAGCGTTATGTTGCTATGAAAACAGGACACCCTGTGGTGATGTGTTGCCATGACAATGTAACGACACATGCTGCCATAACGTCATGTGACATCACATTGTCATGCAACGCGATTTAACATCGCATGGCCATGATGAAGTTATGCTGAGGAGATACCGCCGGAGAAGGCAAGAGCCTGGTTTAATGCAGGCTATACTGGTGCATACCATCACATAAAAGCCCTGACTATAGCTATAAAATATATACATTATTTACTTAATATAACTATTAGCTCCACCATTATCCAGGCATTAACCTGTGACTTAAAGATGTCAGGAAGCGCAAAAATCCCTCAAAGGGATAGCCAAATGTGGTCAGGCATAGACGTATAATCTGGGGATTGTAATATCCACACCGTAAATCTTCAACAAAAAAAAATTAATTCACACAGTCTTCTCCAATCCTCGGTCTCCTTTACAGAGAAAATAATAGAGAGCAGACAAACATAGTGAAAAAGGGGTTTTGTACTCTTGATTTGACCTCTGAACTTGCTGTAGTGACTGTTGGCGGACATTTTTTAAAAACATCCGTTTGTGCAGCCAGGCACTGGACCAGGCACTGGACCAGCAAGGACTAGTGACCTTTGTATAAACTTGGTTATCTGAGGGACAGACATACAGACTCCTCTACTCCTGACAGCTACAGAGGTCCGGAAATAATTGGTAAATACACATAAATATGTGTGTGTGTATGTTTTCAAATAAATAAATACATCCTTTAATAATTTTTTTAAAATAACATTGTACATACAGTTAGGTCCGGAAATAATAAGACACTGACACAATTTTCATAATTTTGGCTCTGTACGCCACCACAATGGTTTTGAAATGAAACAACTGAGATGCAATAGAAGTGCAGACTTTCAGCTTTAATTCAAGGGGTTGAACAAAAATATTGTATGAAACGTTTAGGAATTGCAACCATTTTCATACACCGTCCCCTTATTTCAGGGCTTAAATGGAATTGGACAAATTAACACAATCATAAATAAAATGTTCATTTTTAATACTTTGTCGAGAATCCTTTGCAGGCAATGACTGCTTGAAGTCTGGAACGCATGGACATCACCAAATGCTGGGTTTCCTCCTTTGTGATGCTTTGCCAGGCCTTTACTGCAGCTATCTTTAGTTGTTTGTTCGTGGGTCTTTCTGCCTTAAGTTTTTTCTTCAGCAAGTGAAATGCCTGTTCGATCGGGTTGAGATCAGGTGATTGACTCGGCCATTGCAGAATATTCCACTTCTTTACCTTTAAAAACTCCTGGGTTGCTTTCGCAGTATGTTTTGGGTCATTGTTCATCTGTAAAGAGAAGCGCCGGCCAATCAACTTCACTGAATTTGGCTGAATCTGAGCAGACAATATATCTCTATACACTTCAGAATTCATCCGGCTGTTTCTGTCTTCTGTCACATCATCAATAAACACTAGTGACCCAGTGCCATTGTAAGCCATGCATGCTCATGCCATCACACTGCCTCCACCGTGTTTTTGTCACGGTAGTGCTTCCCACAGACCAGACCCGTCCCTTTACTGAGATGGGACGTATAGTAACACGCACCCGCAGCAGAGGAAGCGTGTCCGGAGTGTGGTAATTTGTGTAGACAGGCCAGGAGACTTAGTAAGAGTACCAGAGGTATCTGCCGAATCCGGACTTAGAAGGCTCGTAGTTGGTGCCGAAGCCGAGGGTCGAGGAAGAGAGAGGTCCGGGAGGTCAAATGTCAAGCTGAGATCGAGGGACGAGAGAAGCAGCGTAGTAATGAGGAAGCCGGGGTCGAGAGCCAGGAGAGGAGTCGTAAGCCGAGCCGGGTCAAAACCTGAGAAGCACAAAAACAAGGAAGAGGAGATCCACACCAGGTAAGCAGAAGTTATGCAGAGCAATGATTCCAGGGAAGGACTGGAGTAATAAAGGTGGGAGAGCCAATCAGAGAGGTAGGTGGAGCAGAGGTGCGCCGTGGAGCGCAAGCTGATAGGTGCGCGCTGTGATACTGAAGCAGCATCAGCTGTGAAGCAGGGGGGCGTGAGCACGGCTGGAGCAAGTGCTGGGGGCATGACGGAGCTGCGAGTGCAGTGAATAAATTATAGCCGGGAGCGCGCGCGGTGTAAGACCGGCCCGTGCGCGTCCCGGCCAACATGGGGCCTCGTGTGTCAGCATCGGCTGACACGGAGCCTGCCTGCGGAGGGGATATCGCTGGGAGGAGGAAGAGACAGTCCCTGGAAGAGGTAAGGAAGGGTTGTGAGAGCCCTGCTTCCTTACAGTTTTACAGATGATGTGGTATGCTTCGGATCATGAGCCGTTCCAAGCCTTCTCCATACTTTTTTCTTCTCATCATTCTGGTACAGGTTGATCTTAGTTTCATCTGTCCAAAGAATGCTGTTAAAGAACTGGGCTGGCTTTTTTAGATATTGTTTGACAAAGTCTAATCTGGCCTTTCTATTCTTGAGGCTTATGAATGGTGTGCACCTTGTGGTAAACCATCTGTATTTGCTCTTGTGAAGTCTTCTCTTTATGGTAGAGAGTGTTCAACACTTGGCTGGATGTTGTGAAGGGGTTTTTCTTTACCATGGAAAGGATTCTACGAACATCCACCACTGTTGTCTTGCATTGAGAGCTCCTTTGACCGCATGTTGTGGGTTCACAGCAACAGCTTCCAAATGCAAATGCCACACCTGGAATCAACCCTAGACCTTTTACCCGCTTAATTGATGATGAAATAATGAAGGAATAGCCCACACCTGTCCATGAATCAGCTTTTGAGTCAATTGTCCAATTACTTTTGGTCCCTTTAAAAAGAGGGGGCTACATATTAAAGAGATGTAATTCCTAAACCCTTTCTCCAATTTGGATGTGAATACCTTCAAATTAAAGCTGTTAGACTGCACTTTAAGCCCATATTCATTATTTAACTGCAACTTGAAATTATTTTGGTACACAGCCAAAATAACACAACTTGTATCAGTGTCCAATTATTTCTGGACCTAACTGTAGATCCATTCTTCCACATTCATTGTCCCCTGCAGCTAGATGGCAGACCATGTGCTGTACATCCACCCTGTAAAGGGAAGTACAGATTCAGTGGGAGATATGCCACTTTTTGTTGCATTGTACGTCCCTTAACTATGACCTTTCTCAGCAGCCATATACAGTATCTGCGCTGGTTGCATGTCAGAATATCCTTCAACTTGCAATCTGTTGTCTGTGTCATGTCACAGTATAATTGTTTGTCCCCTCTTCTCCCCGTTACCTCTGCCCTCTCACAGGCAAAATCTCAGTGTTTCCGATCAGCATCACTCCCTCAGTGAATACAGTGAAGGACTCCGCCAAGGCTCATGTGACTGTTATTGGTGAGTGGAGCAAACACATCACACACTGGTCCACACACAGCTCAGCCCTGTCTGTCTATGAACAGAGAAGTAAATCCCCTATTACAGGACTCAAACCCTTCACTGACCGAGGGACCAGCAACACACTGCAGAACTCCCAAAATCAGCCACATTTTTGTGAAGGATACATTTGTAATTGTTGCAACTATAGACCAATTACCTTTTTAAATAGAGATATTAAATTATATGACAAAATTATTGGAAATATACTCAATCCAATTCTACCAAAAGTGATTCATCGGGACCAGGTGGGCTTTATTAAAGGAAGACAAGCTTTAGATAATACAGACGCATCATCAACCTCACACACAGAGCAGCAGTCTAAGTCCCCAGCATTACTACTAGCGCTAGAGGCCGAAAATGCCTCAGATCCGTCTAAACTGGTGGGTTATGGTTGTTGCCACCCTAGAATCAATGGGATTCAGCTAAAAAATAATAAAATATCAAGATTCTCTATAGTTCTCACCATGGTTAAGACCAACGCCATTGTCTCCTCTCCATTTCCCATATATAATGCCCCCCCTCCCGCTCCTCTTTGCCATATGTATCAAGCCGCTGGTTTGTTTAATTAGAAATAATACCAACATCTGCTAACCAAGAATTTTAAATTGCTCTCTTTGTGGATGATGTTATTCTGTCTCTTACCAAACCATTCATTTCTCTCCCCAATCTGTTTGAACCCCCAGACTCTTTTGGCAAATTTTCAGAATACAAAATTAACAATACACAATCTGTTGCCAACTTAAATTTACCTCGCCATACAGTTAAACTTATCCAAATTAATTTTAATTTTAAATGGGACCCCCCAGAAATGTCATATTTAGTTTTTCACATTTTATCAAACAAATAAGGTTCAGAGCGGTATTAAGAATCATTTCCTTTTTGTGCTGGGAGTTAGTAAAAAGGAAGTTGCTGTCCGATCTGAGTCAAATATATGTTCTCGCAAGAGATATTCTGTAACTGTTTTTGTAATTGATGCATGAATCTCAACAAAAGTGATGTATTCTTTGCACCAATCTCGGACATCTCTCCCTCTCTTCCCTCCCATCCCTCCCATCCGCCTCCCCTATTATTATTAATATTTAATTTTCTGTCATTTATTTTTAGTGGTTTGTTTGTAGGATGGTGCTCTGAAAGTGCTAGGACCGTATGTAATGGAAGGGAGCATAAACTGGGTATATAAATAAAAATAACAGTACTGAACCTTTAAGTGGGCATAGGGTACCCTGAAGGTTGGGGTGGGTTGTCCAAAGACACCCCCACCTTCCTCATTGGGTTAGCCCCAGGTATTGTACTCACGTATTGTTTCTTCCCAGAATCTCCCTTCCAAAGCGTGCAGCTGAATTCGTGTAAAAGTTCCAAAGGCCAGGGTGTGCAGCGCACAGCAAGGATGAAAAGAGCAGGTCTTGCAATAAAAATCCTTTATTAATAAATCATCTGGATGTGGGACAGCAGCAAACTTCAACGCGTTTCGTTCCTGAGAACTTTTTCAAGAAGTGCTGTACATTGTAAAACCAACAGTTTAAATGCAGCTGCCCGCCCTGTTTTCGCGCCAATAGTGACGTCATTACGCGTCATCTAACCAATGAGAATCGTGTATGCCGCGCATGCGCCGCGCGCCAGAGCACTCTGGGACTCCCTGCAAACCTCAGCCGTGCTCAATCATGATCGGCACGCCTCTCAGGGCGGCCTCCCCACTGAGAGCACGCCTCTGATAGCCGCACAGGATCCCCTCCTACTCCCCGCTTCAGCGCATGCGCAGACACTACTTCCAATTCCCCCCAGTTATGACAACCTGGATAGCGGTCCACAACTGACTAGGGGGCAAATCTGTATACACAATAGACTGTGTGCTAACATTTGCACACATACAGGCTGCTGAAAATCACCAGGCAGGCAGCTACAAGTCTGACACATACATGAATGAATATGAGACTATTATATCAATTAAAGACTAAACACAGAAATAAATAAATATATACATTTAGTTAAGTTTTAACAAAAAATAATAAGATTGTTTAGGAAATCTCTTCGTACACAAATCCATAGCCTAATATATAGCACTCCACATTATATAAATGTATAAATGCATTCAATGGTAAATATGATATAAACCCCATTTCATCAATAGGAGCAAGCAATTTGCTGTTCTCTAGATATAGGTATAAGATATATTTACACCTTTTTAATTTGTTTTAATATTACTCTTTTAGAATCCTTTTAAGCAATAAAATCAATTTTGATATAATAGTTTTGTTCTATTATGTATTTTTCTTATATATATATATTTTTTCTTATATTTTTTCTTCTATCTTTTTCTTATTATTTTTTGTTAACTTAACTAAGTGTATATATTTCTTTCTTTCTGTGTTTAGTCTTTAATTGATATAATAGTCTCATATTCATTCATGTATGTGTCAGACTTGTAGCTGCCTGCCTGGTGATTTTCAGCAGCCTGTATGTGTGCAAATGTTAGCACACAGTCTATTGTGTATACAGATTTGCCCCCTAGTCAGTTGTGGACCGCTATCCAGGTTGTCATAACTGGGGGGAATTGGAAGTAGTGTCTGCGCATGCGCTGAAGCGGGGAGTAGGAGGGGATCCTGTGCGGCTATCAGAGGCGTGCTCTCAGTGGGGAGGCCGCCCTGAGAGGCGTGCCGATCATGATTGAGCAAGGCTGAGGTTTGCAGGGAGTCCCAGAGTGCTCTGGCGCGCGGCGCATGCGCGGCATACACGATTCTCATTGGTTAGATGACGCGTAATGACGTCACTATTGGCGCGAAAACAGGGTGGGCAGCTGCATTTAAACTGTTGATTTTACAATGTACAGCACTTCTTGAAAAAGTTCTCAGGAACGAAACGCGTTGAAGTTTGCTGCTGTCCCACATCCAGATGATTTATTAATAAAGGATTTTTATTGCAAGACCTGCTCTTTTCATCCTTGCTGTGCTCTGCACACCCTGGCCTTTGTCATTTATTTTTACCCTGTAAATTTAATTTTGATGTGCTGTCTTTGTTATGATTTCTTGATATAAAAATGCTAAATAAAAAGTAACAAATTAAAAATGAAAGATACATTCTCTCTCTCTCTCTCTTCCTCTCTCTTCTATTCTATCCTATTCTCCTTTGTGTTCCTGACCTGTGTCTCTTTTCCCTTCTGCAGGCGATCTATTGGGCCATGCTGTGAACAATCCTGAGTCTCTGATCCAGATGCCCACGGGCTGCGCTGAACAGAATCTTGCTATTTTGATGCCAATACCGTTTGTGCTGAAATATCTGAATTGCACGGGTCAGCTGACTGCGGCGATTCAAGACAGAGCAGTGGGATTCATGAGTAATGGTAAGAATGATGCCCCTCCTTGCACAGTACTATTAAGGTTTGATGTGTGTTTCAAGAACTTTGCTTAATAACCCCCTTGTTGTCTGTAGTTGTATGCATGTGTGCACGTGTTATCTAGAGAGATGCTTTCTGTCTGCATGTAGCAAAGAGGTGATGGAAATCCTATGCTTTCTCTACCCATATATTCCCCTCACTGTTCTTTCTCAGGATATATCAAGCAGCTTGGATACCGGCACTATGATGGAAGTTTCAGCGCTTTTGGAGCAAGTCATTCTCAGGGAAGTGCATGGTGAGTGAAGCGTGACAATGTAAGCCCAGAGCCAGTCTGCACCTGAGAAAGCAAAGGAACGTGTGTGTGTAAAAGGGAGGAATCAGGAGGGCGGCTCCAGGGCAGCATTATACTGTATGAACAGCATCGTTTACTCAATGTTGATGATACATTGTCATTCCTATCAACTTTATATGCGGTCTAGTCAGTATTTTATTAATTTGCTATAGTTTTCCAGTTTTTCTCTAAGGATCTATCGCCTAAAGAGCTAAAGCCCAAAATGACCACTTATTAAGTGAATAATTGTCAATCCACATTGCCTTGTATAATTTAATGAAAGGATATCATAGAAGTTATATGATTAAAGGCTGTGTTGATGATAATAATAACATTGGAACTAAAGAAAAACAATATTATGTATGTTTTTAAATTCAGCTTAATTTTAGGCATTTATGCGTTTTATTTCCCCCCTAAAAAAAGAAACTTTTTGGGAGGAGCCATACTTTCTTTGCAGGGAAAAGGTGCTGCAGGGCAGATACAGTGAGCGCTGTGTGTGAGGGGTGCTGTTTGCAGGACTCTGTATAGATAGTTTATATGAGCTTTGTTCTCTGTCTCAGGCTGACCGCTTTAACCTTCTGGACCTTCGAACAAATAAAGCCGTACACCTTTGTTGATCCTAACGTCCAGAATCAGGCCCTGATCTACCTGGAACGCCTCCAGAACCTGAACACTGGCTGCTTCACACCCACAGGGACCCTGTTTAACAGCGCATTGAAGGTGAGAGAGGCAGGCTGACCTGGGGGCACTGGGGGGGAGGGGAGGGGGGGGGCGAGACTGCAAACGGCTGCTTCATATCGATGTTATAAAGCAATCCATGTCCTATTTACTGCTAGAGGGGCCTGCAACACATTACCAATGGGATTCATTTGGTAAGGTGAGAGGCTTTACCGATGATGCAGAAGCACGGGGTGCTGGCGGATTATAAATAGCTGGGGGTGAGGGGCAGGTTGGAATATCCTGTGAGAAAGATCTGCCTCAGACTTTTGGTAAAATACTTTTTGCTTTTTTTCCATATGACGCTGAACCCCTCCCTTCAATTAAGCCTTGTTATCCTGCTTCTCATTATAGGGAACTTGAACCAAAGTTTATGCTTTTTAGTATTTCTCCTGGGAGGGGTTACACCGGCTCTGTGTATATTCCAGCAGGGGAATTATTAATGGCTCTTGTTACATTTTTATTTCATAGGGTGGTGCTGAAAATGATATCAGTTTCACTGCATATGTCGTTGCTATCCTGCTGCAGTCTGATTACCCAGGAGGGGTAAGTGATGTATCCTGCTACATACTGGCTTCTACTCTCACCCAGTCTACTATCAGGGGAATTAAGCTTTCCATTATCTCCAGGAAAAGTGCAGCAAACAAGTGACCACAAGATGTCCCCATTGTCCTCTCTCTGTTGTGCGTTGCACAAGCTGTATCCATCTATATACAGAACTGGTGCAGCACGATCAGAAGCTGATGCACAAACACCTTTTTTCCAAACTGACACTGGTGCAGTGTGTACAGAAGCATTGCAAGCTTCTGCATGCACACACACTTCCTTTATACACAGTGTGTCCATAAAGTGCAGGAGAACTGATACCAGCCTGAACTCTGCACATGAGAGACTTCCTTCCCCAAAGGAAGAAAGAGAATTCAATGGCAACGTGGCTCACAGTTAATATTTTAAGTCTGGGTATCCACTGCAGATTGGTGTACTTCTTTTTAACCCATTAACTTCTGCATTTCCCTTTCCGAAGCTGTAGGGGTCTCATTTTTAGCACTGACAAAGCATTCCATAAAACAAGAAACAAAAAGTGCCTGAATGAGTAATGTAAATGGTAATCTCTCGCTGGTTAATCGTAATATTTAACGGGACATTCACACACAGAATCATGCATTTTGCCTGCTAACTCCCTACCAATATATACATATTTTTACAACAAGCAAAGTAAACATGTCACTTTCACTGGGTCCTAAGTACAGTATGTATAATCAAATCTTATACCCACTGCTCTCCCAACATTGTTGGATAATCAAACGACACAATTGGCTTCCTTGTATTAAACCTGCAGAGATTTTACTGTGTCATATCAATAACTTATAAATCCCCCTCCACGGTGGGGGCTCCGGGTCTTGCTGGACCCTCGGTAATAGTTTCACAGGGGTTCCAGCCCCCAACATCAGACTTGTCCAGAAGCACAGGAGGTTGTGTGGGGCCCCTTCAGCCATGGGCTCCAAGGTGGCCACATATGTTTCCTTGTGTTACAGCCGCCGCCTCTACCAGCTTCCTGTGTTACAACAAATAATGGTTGTGTTGCGATGTGTGTTCTTTTGTAACACACAATGTATATAGTATATTGGGAGACATATCACATATTAATAGGTATAGATTAATAGATATGTAATCGGTCTGCACGAGTCCTTTTATTACTATACCATTAAATTGGGATTTCTATTCCATATTCTGCATTCTGTATATTGCTACATTGATCCCTGTCCGATCAATGAATATGTAATGGCTCTTCTCAATAGTGTATACAGCTTTTCTCTTTATATGACAGGCCCTGTATGATCCATGAGTAGATGAGTCCATTCCATAGTTTATCTCACTGAATAAAGATCACCCCCGGGTGACCTGCGCTATTCTATGTGCCTGCCTAGATGTATCATCACTAATGTCTTCTTTGTTTCTTGCAGCAAACACTGTTGCGTTCAGCTCTCCGCTGCCTGGATGCCGCTTCTGGATCTCAGCAGAGCCTTTATAACCGGGCTTTGATGTTCTACGCTTACAGAGTGGCCGGGAATTATGAGAAGAGCAATGCTCTGTTTGAGCAGCTGAGGGCAGAGGCGACTTCCAAAGGTATTTCATGTGCCCCACTGAGGTCTGATAATAGGTTTGTCCCATTCACCCCTATCCAGCACTGCTCAAACATACAAGAAATATACCTGCCCATGACTATTTTTCTGTCATATACTTCTTTATTTCTGTTACACTTGTTCAATACACTCTGCAGCGTCTTCCGCAAGCTGAAGGTTTTAGTCCCAATCGTTGCAATGCGCTGCAGCCCCCTTTGTGTTAAGGCCCAAAGGTGAATAATAATGATTACATCCTGTAGTGTCAATTTAGTGGGAAACACAGCTGTTTATGATGTTTTATATCATGATGCAAAGGGGACTGGCTTACTGGCTGAGGGTTTAGTGAAATGTGCATAAGAACACCTCCTCTGACGCAGGGGAACCTGGTTCAAATCCCAGCTTCATCTCCGTCAGGCTGGCCTGCTAAGAGGTTTGCCAGCTGATTTAAGTCCTCTTATTGACCACAGAATTTCAGAGAAGTCAGGCCCACAGATAGACGGGGTTGATCAGACTCCTTCCTGCAAAGGGCCCGGGATAACTGTCCCAGCTGTTCGCCCCTTGTTGACAGCCCTGTCCTCAGGCACCAAAAATGAGATACAGCTGAACCCCGTTAAAAACGCGGTCCTCGGGGGCCACCTGATCAGACCGCGTTATTACTGGGGTCGCGCTAATTTTTAAAAAAAATGGCCGCCGTGATCTGGGATTCCGCGCTGCCGAAGGGGGAGAGCTGAGATAACTCTCCCAGAGCCCAGCGTCGCAATGGCAGGCCCCCGGACTCCTCCCCTCCCCCCCCACCCCCAGCAGCACTAAACCTTACCCAGCATCTGCAGCAGTTGATCTGTGCAGAGAAGCTGCGAGGGGGAGGAGAGCTCACGGGATGTCAGCTGTTTCTGAGTTCCTCGGCCAGGGATCAGCTCCCTTCAATCCTCCCCCACAGCAGCAGAGATACAGGCAGGGAGAGGGGGGGAGGGGGGCCCAGCATCGCACCAAACCACAGCAGCACCCCCTCTCCCAAACCACAGCACCCCCCCCCCACACACACACACACCCCACAGCAGCACTTACCCAGCATCTGCAGCACTTGATCTGTGCAGAGAAGCTGCGGGGGGAGGAGAGCTCACGCAGCCTTTGCTGGGATGTCAGTTGTTTCGGAGTTCCTCGGCCAGGGATCAGCTCCCTTCAATCCTCCCCCCACAGCAACAGAGATACAGGCAGGGAAAGGGGGGGGCTCTCCCTGAGCCCAGCGTCGCAGCGGCAGGCCCAAAACAGTGTGCTGTGAGTGCTGTGATAGTGTGCAGTGAGTGTGTGTGCAGTGAGTGTGTGTGCAGTGAGTGTGTGTGCAGTGAGTGTGTGTGCAGTGAGAGTGTGTGCAGTGAGTGTGTGTGCAGTGAGTGTGTGTGCAGTGAGTGTGTGTGCAGTGAGAGTGTGTGCAGTGAGAGTGTGTGCAGTGAGAGTGTGTGCAGTGAGTGTGTGTGCAGTGAGTGTGTGTGCAGTGAGTGTGTGTGCAGTGAGAGTGTGTGCAGTGAGTGTGTGTGCAGTGAGTGTGTGTGCAGTGAGTGTGTGTGCAGTGAGAGTGTGTGCAGTGAGTGTGTGTGCAGTGAGTGTGTGTGCAGTGAGTGTGTGTGCAGTGAGTGTGTGTGCAGTGAGTGTGTGTGCAGTGAGAGTGTGTGCAGTGAGTGTGCAAAAAAATTAAAAAAAAAATTTTTTCAAAATGTAAAAAATAAAAAATGAATTATAACATACACAGGGATTTAGACGTGGGGACTCTGCTCCGGACAGGGAAAAATTGAAATCCTACTTACAACAAGCAAGATTCAAATAGGCACAGTAGATAGTTATTTTCCAAAAGACAATGTCCACATCAGGAGACGCTGTTTTCTCAACAGATAGCTGATCCCGCCACTGCGTGTACCGCCACTCCGAATAATCCCTGATGGTAACACTGCCTGGGCTAAACTTCATTGCTGTGCCCGCATGCAGCCGTTCCATGTACCGACCACAATCACTTCCCTGGTTGCCCACGCATACGCAGAAGTGTGTCTCACTCACCGCTGCGCTCCGAACTGCTCGTCCTGCTTGCCACAGGCTCTGCAGCTGCTGCAGATGTCCAATGTCCAATTTCGTCAATTCCCACAACCCTACGCATTTCGTGAAAGAATTCACTTCCTCAGGGGCATACTAAGTGCATGGGTATAGCTGATATATATACCCTGATCTTATAATTGGCAGGCATTGCATAATTAACCCATCACAGTAACACATAACAAATGAACAACATTAACACATAATCAGCAGTGAGCGATGAGCTCATACAATAAACACAAATATAATACAACTTACATCAATAAAATGAGCCACCTGTTTATGATGGAGTTGAATTACATAAGAAACACTGATCTAGTATATCCCAATGTGTAACAGATTCAGGACTTATTTACATATATGTAATAATAACAATAGTGTAGCGACCTTCTTAGGTTTAATACTATTATGTTATTTTTATATATTTAGTATCTCTTATAACTCCAAATGGTATATTTATATTCTCAACAAATACATAAAAAGCACCTCCCTGTTAATATCAGAGCCAATTCATCTCTTTGGGTTCACCCAACACAAAGGATTTTACTATGGGGATCGGGGAAATTATGTAAATTCTAATTACCCACACAACTATCCACCCAAAAAGGAACCTAAAACAAAATCCATATTTAGTCCATCGAGAGATAGGGTTTTTAATTCATATATCCAGTAGACTTCACGCCTACTGATATGTTGTAATTTCCCCCCCCCCCCCCCCTCTCCAATTTCCCGAATGGGTCTCTATGGCTTGACATATCAAACCTTTTGGATCCTGATTGTGGTGTACCAAAATATGATGTGGGACACTATGTGTTGTAAGTCCCTTCCTAATGTTGTAGCTACGTCTTTGATACAATCTCCGTGTGCGTCCCACATATTGTAGGCCGCAGGGACATCACAGCAGGTATATCACAAAGGTGGTGTGACAATCGATATGAGTACATTTTATATACTTTAGACGTAACGTTTGACATAAAGGTAGTCTGACTAATGCTAAATTTACAGGCGGTGCATGTTGAACAATTAAAGAAGCCTTTGGTGCCAGATGTCACACTCGGTCTGGCATGGCCCAAAGGGCAACTTGGCGCCAATTTGGATTTTAAGTTGGCCGCCTTCCTGAATATGACGGATGGTTTAGATGGGAGAACCTCAGATAATACATTGTCCCTCAAAATAATTGGCCAATGTTGATGAAAAATTTGCCTTATTTTTGTTTTTTATTTTTTGTTGATTCTACGTACTGTATACTACATAGGAATGAAAATATGAAATTTATGTAAATTCCATCATTCTTTGTCTCTCCTTCTTTCTCTCTGTACCCCACTCTCTTTATCTCTACCTTCCTCCCCTCCTTACAGATGGCACCATTCATTGGGAGCGCAAAGTGAAGCCAGATTTGGAGAAAGTTCCTTTCTTCTATGCCCCCTATGCCTCGGCTGATATAGAGATTACCGCCTACGTACTGCTTGGCCTGACTAAGGGTCCTTCTTCATCTCCACAAGATAAAACCTACATGGCTCAGATCACTCTTTGGCTGGCTCAGCAGCAGAATTCAAATGGGGGATACCGGTCAACAGCGGTAATGAGGGGCTCTGGGTGTGGGGTCTAAAATAACTAGGAACTGTGGCCAAGGGGGTGTCAAACACAGGGTCAGTGAGAGACCTGAGATCAGACTGATATAAGAATAGGGTGAATAAGGGAACTTGTGCATCAGAGGAAAGTGTGGTTGACCGTATCCAAGCAGATACAGGATCAGTAGCAGAACAAGTAGAGGAGAAATGGTACAGGACTTTGGCTCCATCACTCCCTTTTAGTGCAGACAGAAAGAAAAATCGGCCACAGGTCATTTAGAAAGTCAATGGCAGAGCCAGGATAATACTGATACAGGAATACTTGTGTTATTTCAGGCAGGGGGCAGAGACCTTCATTAACCCCTTATCTCCCTCACATACAGGACACAGTGGTGGTCCTGCAGGCTCTCGCTGGTTATGGCTGCCTGGTATATAAAAAAAATTCCAATAACCAGGTCCGTGTGTCTGCACAAAATGCAGTGATTGCACAGTTCAATGTGGATAGCTCCAACAGACTGGTGGTCCAGAGAAAGGCGCTACCCACAGCAAATGGGACATACACCTTCCGTGTCACTGGTTCTGGATGCTGCCTGGTGCAGGTAATAAAATAACAATTTAACGTGAATCACCCACTGCAGGTAACAATGTTATGTTATGATGTGAGTAACGTGTTGCAGGTAACAATGTAACATCACAATGTGAATGCTATCAATTAGATTGTAAGCTCTTCGGGGTAGGGACTCTTTTTCCTAAATGTTACTTTTATGTCTGAAGCACTTCTTCCCATTGTAGCTTGTATAATGTCTTGTTTTTATAATTATGTCAGGTGTATTACTCCTGTGAAGCGCTACAGTATATACATTAATGGCGCTATGTAAATAAAAACATACATACACACATACAGTACATACATATAGGTAACAATATGACATTATACAGTAATGTGAATAACCCGTCACAGGTAACATCGCATTATCGCGTGAATCATGTGGTCCTGGGTTATATACAAGGGATCAGATAGGTGTGAGCAGCCTCATTATATAGCGATGTGTATGTGGGTATGAGCTTTGTGCTTTCTCTCTGCAGACCACAGTTCGATATAACATCCCGGTGCCCAAAGTAAACTCGGCCTTTTCTCTCTCTGTAAATACATCGTCTGAGAGCTGTGTAAATGATGTGGCGTATACCTTTACCATCGGCATCCAAGTCAGGTACTGAGTGCATAGCTATCTCTCACTGTCATATACAGCTATCTCTCTCTCGCTGGAACTCACGAAGGTAGGATATGGGTTACCGCACCTCAATATCACGTTCACTGACATTAACTTCACTAGTAGTTAACGCGAGTCACTGTGTGATTACCACTGAATCTCCCGCACTGTGTCATGCACAAGTATCTCTAGCAGGGGGTTATTACATCATACCATAGACTGCGATTACTCCACATGCCTCTTATTCTCAAGGCTTGGGTATCTGGTCCTTGGTGTACATGTATCATTTGCTGAGGCGCACACAGCTATCTCACTACAGCCTGCATAACCATCACATGGAAATTAACTTCTCATTACACTCACCTCGCACTAAGGATATATACAGCTGTCTCACTACAGCCTGCAGAACCATCACATGGAAAGTAACTTCTCATTACACTCACCTCGCACTAAGCATATATACAGCTGTCTCACTACAGCCTGCAGAACCATCACATGGAAAGTAACTTCTCATTACACTCACCCCGCACTAAGGATATATACAGCTGTCTCACTACAGCCTGCAGAACCATCACATGGAAAGTAACTTCTCATTACACTCACCTCGCACTAAGCATATATACAGCTGTCTCACTACAGCCTGCAGAACCATCACATGGAAAGTAACTTCTCATTACACTCACCTCGCACTAAGGATATATACAGCTGTCTCTCACTAAAAGACAAACTAACTAAATATATATTGGAGCATAAGGCAAGATTTGTTTCTGCGCTGACATAGATTCAACCTATTAATCTCTGTGTCTATATTTCCAATTGTAACTCTGTGCTATTACATTTACACTTGCAATCATGCATTTAATCCTTACAGAGTAAACCTTCTCTAAACATTTTGACTGACGCTCCTGTCTCTGTTGCAGTTATCATGGCAGCCGGGACCAGTCCAACATGGCCATTATAGACCTAAAGATGCTGTCTGGATACACAGCGGATTATGGTTCCATGAGTGAAGTATGAGAGAAACCCCAGGGGCAGGGCAGGTTAGGGGTAGGAAGACCAGAAAAATGTTACAGTAAACCGGAATCTCCTGCTTATGTAACCATGTGACATTACAAAGTGTAAGGGGCATTGAGGATGTGCACCGTATGAAGCTTATGAAAGAGGGTGTGATTGGAAAGGGGCTTTGGAGAGATCTTTGTGAGAGAAGGGACAGTAACACTGGTTTCATGGGTAGGAGTCAGCAGCACAGGAGGGGATTGTGAGAAGCAGGAGGGGGGCAGGTTGTGGGTTAAGGTACATATGTGGAAGAATGGTGCTCAAAATACAGGGACCTATGTCCTTATAATAAAGGGAGTAGAGCTTTTACACACTGGGTACTATTGATAAATATTAAAGCACTAAACCTAAAATGGGGCTCTAATACACCCTGAAGGTGGGGGTACGTGCACGGAGACACTTCCCCCTCCTCATTGGGCTGGCCCCAGGTAAACGTACTCACGAGACTTTAGTTTCCCCAGTAGCTCTCTCCAGAAGCGTGCAGCTGTATCAAGTCAGGAGAGTCCAAGTGCAGTATGTGTGCAGCGCACAGCAAGGAGTAAAGGAGAGCAGAACTTCTTGATAAAGTGCACGCTTTGCACGGAACGCGTAGAAGGGCTGCAACCCTCTATTTTATGGCTTCCCATTAAAGAATGATTTTTTGCCAGACCTGCTCTCCTTCATTCCTTGCTGTGCGCTGCACACATACTGCATGTGGGTTAAGGTAGCAGTACAAAGGAGATACAGAAGGGCCATATTTATTAAGCAATCTTCTGCATAAGACACCTTGCAGTGCATTACCTTAAATCGAGTGTGAGACACCAAAGCTGCCATCTCCTCCCTAAATACTTCTCTCTTCTCTCCACAGCTGAGGCAGAAAGTTTCCAAAGTTGAAGAGAAAAACAACCACCTGTATCTGTACCTTGACTCTGTGAGTGAGCTGAGCACTTTCATAACCCTTAACTCCAGCAAGTGCTACCTCCCACTATCTATCTACCTGCAGCCTCTTTCATCCACATTTATCAACTTTATATATATATATTAATATATATATATATATATATATATATATATATATATATATATATATACGCACTTCCCTGAGGAAGGTCTCCACTGGACCGAAACGTTGGATTTAAGTGTGCTTTTGTATTTCACTAACACAGCTTTTTGACTTACCTTTGAGTGCTGTTTCTTGTTTTCTCGTCTGAGAAACATTAGTTGTCCTATTGATACTTATGGAGCAAGCACCTTGATTTACATTATTTGCTTGGAGCGCCAGCTGTTTCTCTTTTGATGTATGTGTGTATACAGTATAATATAATATATATATAGATATATATAAATATATATATCTATCTATATATATATATATATATATATAGATAGATATATATATATCCCTCTTCCAGTGGTCAGTGACCCACAGTACAACTAATCTCTTATTTATACACTTCCTTTAAAAAAAATGTTTAAGAACGACAAAACTTTTTCTGATACCTTAAATATTGTAGGAATCTTTCTAATTTACATACCAAAGAGCTTTGCCCCAATATTAATTATTTAGGATTTGTGAAAATCAGGCACATACCACTACTTCCATAATAGATGAGGTTGAAAAAAGACATAAGTCCATCAAGTTCAACCTATGCTAAATTTAGACAACAGATACTTTATCCTATATCTATACTTACTTATTGATCCAGAGGAAGGCAAACAAAAAACCCCAGTGTCATATCATCCAATGATATCTCATAGGGGGGGAAATAAATTCTTTCCTGACTCCTAGAATTGGCAATCAGATTACTCCCTGGATCAACATTCTTCCTATGTTTACTTATTTGGTTTATCCCTGTATACCTTTCCATTCTAAAAAGATGTCCAACCCTTTTTTGAACAAATCTATTGTATCTGCCATCACTGTCTCCATGGGTAATGCCATACTTGTGTTTGGCCACTGTACTCTTCATGAAATCCTGTTTGATGTCACTCTTGTGTGGATTCTCCCTCTTGCTCGCTGTATAACCTTTCCCTTCATTGTTTCTCTGCAGGTCTCCAGTGAACCCACTTCCTATTCCCTGAAAGTGGAGATGGGCAGCAGAGTGCAAAATTTCCAGCCGTCATTTGTTAAAGTGTATGACTACTATGAATCAGGTAAAGTCCCGGTGATGCATGAGCAGGTCATACGTGTGTGTGTGTGTGTCAGGGGGACCTTGTGCATCTATAGTTATCAAAACAGGCCATGTACTGTGTAACCGTTATACCCTAACCTCAGTTATTCATGCTTTGGCAATACTGAAATGTTTTTCTGTCATGCCTATAAAGCTGATTTTGTGTGTGTGTGTGTGTGTGTGTGTGTGTGTGTGTGTGTGTGTGTGTGTGTGTGTGTGTGTGTGTGTGTGTGTGTGTGTGTGTGTGTGTGTGTGTGTGTGTGTGTGTGTGTATAGAACATATAGTGTGTACGTATTTTTATTAATATACTTGTTTTGTTTACAATAAACAAGCATTATGGGGGTAATGTATTAAGGCAAAAGTGTTGCTGTTTTAGGGGAATTGCTACATGCTGTAGGTATCCAAAACAAATAGTTTTTTCTTCTTTTTTTTTTAAGACTTATGGTGCCGTTTTTGCTCCAGAATTGCACCACCTTTTCCTATACATACCCTTATGAGTCAAACTCCAGCCTGTCCCACTCCTGATCCCTACTGTTTGTCTAATGCATGAAGCTAGCACAGCTGTAGATCTGTGTGTGAATGTACAGTAGGAGGGGAAGAAGAGGGGTTGTGCATTCTAAACAAGAGAACAACTTCATAGCAACCATTCACTAAATTCCAGTAATTTCACAAAAAATGACATCAGATAGTGTCTAAAGAGGGACAAAGTCCTTAGAATTCCTTGTTATGCTGGCACTCCGAGATCCCGGTTCTAATGGAAAATGCACTGATCTCTACATGAATAACAACCGTTAAAGCACGACTGAGTCTGACCCTGGTATTAACATTCACAGCTATAATACACACTGTTTCAGGATACAGTGTTTCAGGAAAGAATACAGTGTTTCAGGACGGAATACAGTGTTTCAGGACGGAATACGCAAAGTTTCAGAATAGGATACTGGGACATCTGTTGTTTTGGCATTTGGAAATGAACTTGAAAATGATTCAACCTCTTAAACTAGCAATTATCAGAAATGTTGAAAGGCATTGAATGTTTTTGGTTTGTTGTAACTCTGATACGTTTTGCACTGTGGTAATGTACCTTTAATTATATTACAACCGACCTTACAAGTGAGGTTTTTGCAGTTCAAGAACTGTATCTGCCGTCTGATTACAGCCAGCAGGCGAGAGGGTTTGAGCGAGGATTTACACTAATGTGGTCAATAGTTGGAAAGCTAAAACTTGATAAAGCATGTTAGAAGGTAGCTTGATGGTTACTATAAAGAAAAAGATAACAGCGCAAAAAACATGTTCCAAAATAGAAAAATATTTTATATGGAATTAAAAGAAACACAAATGAGTGCTATAAAAAAACACCAGATTGGTTAAGCAAACATAAAATTAAAGCAATACAAAGTTACCAGAGGCTCCCTGTGCGTTGTGAATGCAGCTGTTAGCAAAGGCAACAAAAGTAGCAGTGCTGTGGTTCAGACAATGCTAATAGGGAAAGCACCTGTGGGGCTGTGGGGGTACTTTTTAAATGTATTGGGGGTGTGGGGGTAATTCTTAAATATATTGGGGGGGTGGGGGTAATTATTAAATGTATTGGGGGTGTGGGGGTAATTTTTTTATGTATTGGGGGTGTGGGGGTAATTTTTAAATGTATTGGGGGTGTGGGGGTAATTTTTAAATGTATTGGGGGTGTGGGGGTAATTCTTAAATGTATTGGGGGTGTGGGGGTAATTATTAAATGTATTGGGGATGTGGGGATAATTCTTAAATGTATTGGGGGTGTGGGGTTAATTTGTGTGTGTGTGTGTGTGTGTGTGTGTGTGTGTGTGTGTGTGTGTGTGTGTGTGTGTGTCTGTGAGAGAGAGTGTCTGAGAGAGAGAGTGTCTGAGAGAGTGTCTGTGAGAGTGAGTGTCTGAGAGAGTGTCTGAGAGTATGTGTCTGTGAGAGTGAGTGTGTGTCTGTGAGAGAGAGTGTCTGCGAGAGAGAGTGTCTGAGAGAGTGTCTGAGAGAGTGTCTGTGAGAGTGAGTGTCTGAGAGAGAGTGTCTGAGAGTGTGTGTCTGTGAGAGAGAGAGTGTGTGTGTCTGTGAGAGAGAGTGTGTGTGTGTGTGTGTGTGTGTGTGTGTGTGTGTGTGTGTGTGTGTGTGTGTGTGTGTGTGTGTGTGTGTGTGTGTGTGTCTGAGAGTGAGTGTGTCTGAGAGAGACACCAACTGCGCACTGCAACTGTTAGGTATGTATATACAACTTTGTTTTTACTTTGGGTGCCGCGGGAAAATCCTGATCGCCTTGGGGAGCCTTGAGCGGAAAAAGTTTGGGAACCACTGATATACAGTGATGTGGTCAATAATAGTGTGAATGCTAGAACTTGCCAATGCATGTTAGAAGGTAGCCTGGTGGTTAATATAGTACAATGTGGTGGTAAAGGGCAGTAGGGTGTTGGACTGTACAGGGAGATGTTTGACAAGCACAATACTCTGTCTACTTCTCAGTAGAGATCTGAGAAACATTTACACAAGTTTCTGAAATGGGCGACTATTGGACTCTCACCGTTCACAAATATTTTGCGAAGTTCTCAGCATTCATAAAAACTTGCCAAGGTTTTAAAACTTGAAATTCTGTTGAGAAAAGTATTCTCTTCATTAAATTTCCTTGGAATCATTTACTGAAAACACTATACAGTTGGACAGATAATTACACCCAAGGCTATTGGAGATCAAGATGGAACTTGGTTGAATGAATGTCCGGACACCATGTCCAGTGATGAGTCTGACAGAGTCAAGTGATTACATTGATAACTGACTTCAAGCAGTCACAGTGAGGTTGTGTGTGCATAACCAGCAGTGCCCAGACTGCTCCTATATCCACTTCTGAAGTCCATAGAGACTCTATGCATAGGGACCACTGTTAAATGCTATACAATGTGGAGGATGCTGAACACCGCAGCAGACTCCACCACCCCTATGTAGGGCTCAAACTGCTGCGGGTTTGCAGGTCCCTTTGTTAGTTAGGTTAGTGAAGCTTCTCTTCAGGAAATTCATATGACTCGGAGTATAAATTGTCTGAGTCTGCACTTGGGAATTAAAATGAGATGCTCACTCTACAATTGACTCAGGTGGCAATAGACTTCCTCACTGAGTGGGTGGTGAGAGCACGAAGCAGCCTATGGAATAAAATAATCCAAGATAAAAATAGAAAACAAGTCTCAAACTGTAAGAATTGAAGGTAACCTGTGTACTCAGGTAAAAAATAAAAATAAATGCTTTGTGCTTTTTCACTTCTCTTACAGATGAGAATGGTGTTGCTGAACTCAAACACCCGTGCAGTAAATAATAAATATGAAGGTAATATCACATGTACAGACAAATACAATGTTTTATGGAGAATTATGTTTTTATCACTTCCTCCTTCATACACGGGAATGAGGGTTATGTATCAAGCTCTAAATAGAGCAAGCTTTACTAAGTGGTGCTATTCTGCGAGACACCCCCTTCTGGCACAGGGACACCCCTTATGTCCTATTCCAGTCAGTGGCAGCAGAAGGTGTCTTGTGGAATAGCACCGCTTAGGCAATATTGCCCTAGTGTATATTTGTCTGAATGGAGGGGTTTGTATTTGTGTGTATTTGTATTTTAGTTCCCCTCTCACATGCATATCTTTCCATTCACAGGAATGTTGGAATCAAAGCAAGTCCTGCCCATGAAAGAAATAGAAAGAATTAAGGCCTCTGACGTCTGACCATGTGATTAACCCTTAGTTGCTGGGGGGACTGCATCTGTCGGCTCTGCATTGAGATAGATACTCAGAGAGCTCAAGCTGTCCTACTTGTAGAGACAGATATATTTTTCAGCTCAACTTGCAAATGTTCCAATACCAGAAAGTTAATGATCATGTCTTCCCCTAATCTCACATGATTCAATCTCAAATAAATATCACATTTTAACTGCATTATAGTGTCCTGTGATTTGTGTGAGGGCTGATAGGTTTAACCTCAAGGCCTGGCTAGCTCACAGGACTGGCACCTGGGGTTAAGGGCCTGGTAGTACACCTCTAGTATTTGGACGGTTCCAGGCTTAGATGTACGAAGAAGATGAAAAAATTGTCACTAGCGTTACTCTCTATAAACTGAAAAAATGCAACATATGTCAATCTCTCTCTCTCTCTCCCCCCCCCCTTGAAACCATATGGTATGGGCTGAGAGTGTCAGCTCTTGGGTCTAATATTCTACCTTACTGTGTTGCCTGAACGTTTGTTCTGTTATACTGTCCCCCATAGGGTTATAAACTAGGAACTGTGTATGTGGGGTTAACTGTGTAAGCCCAGTGGGCTACTTAATGCATTATCTGTGTATTCCCTTTGCCTCATGGGCCTGCAACTGCCTGTGTCAGCTTGTAAGTGGATTGCCTTGTATGGGTGGCCTCTTATGAGAAATAGCTGCAGGGTAGGGACGTCTGGAACATGAGGGAAAAGGGGGGGGAATATTTTAACCTGTTTTACCTGCGAGCAAGGTATTCTTAGCTGGTGTCTTAGAGAAGAGAAGGTTAGAACCCCACATGATAGGCGCAGATGGTGGAGTGCAAGCTCATGTGTCTAAATGTTGGTTCTCTGTGTTTTAAAACTGCAATGCATTGTGTTTGTCCTGTGATTTAAACACAGGTTGGTGACAAAAGCCAGTTTGAATTAGCATGTCAATTACATCTGTATTAGCATTTCTATGCCCCAGCTCAGATAGAGATTCCAAGCCCAAATCTCCCCAATTTATTTCCCTTATAAGTATAAGGTCCCCCAAAGTATATTTTGTAAGGAAGTGTACTTTATATTGTGTTTTAATGTTTACTATAACATTTTATACAGAAAGCACAGGCATATGGAAGATGCTAGCTAGTTTGCATAGATTCCATAGTTCAGAGAGGAGAGGACTGGCAGAGGGGGGGAAACCATTTGGTGAGCAGGATGTTCAGATTAGGATGTCTGTTTTACGTAGACACCGCGGAGCCAGGGAAAACGGCCCTGGATGTCAAAACTGATAAGCAAGGTTTCTATTGGCAAGTTTTGAATTTATCCCTCCTATCAGTGAATGCGTAATTTCAATCCCTGCTTTAATTGGCTATTACACTCCTCAATGATTTAGATAGGAATCCAGCCTATATAAGAGCGTGCAGTAAAAGCAGCTCTCTCTCTCTTTTTCCTGTTGGAGATCTGAAGACAAGCAGCTGCTGGCAGGCCTCTCAAAAAGTGCTTCTGTGAAAGAGCTATTCACACATGGATGCATGGGGAGGCCTAGCCAGCAGGCTGGATTTCAGTCCAGGAGCCCAGAACCAAGGTCCTATCAAGGTAAGCCTTTGCTGAACAGGCGCCTTGCAACTAGGAAAGGGTAGATCTCTTCCCCAGACCCCAGTAAGTGTGTATATTCTCTGTTTCTTGTATTTCTGTGTGTTTCCGAGGACTTATCCAAATAAACTGCAATTTATTTTACTGCCTGTCTTGCCTTGTGACTGATCCCTTAAATATAAAGGTGTATTTGGCCTGCCCTCCCGTGACACTCATTAATTAAGACTCAGGTCATATATATATATATATATATATATATATATATATATATATATATATATATAAATATACACACACACATGTAGAGGTGGGCTCTCCATTCATGTTAATTCACATTGATACACATACACACTCTTTCATCACTTGCTTTCAGGAACCTTTTGACACCTCCAGCCATAAAACACATCCACACCGGGGGAAGGACCAGCACAGATAACATTCCAATAGACACTGTTTATAGTATAGCTTTTGCTTGCTTCATTCATTGTAACATCGCTGGAAGAAGAGATCAGTGTATCTCGAAAGCTCGCACAAATAAAAGCATTTCGTTAGCCACAGAACGGTATCATCTATTAATTTTTTTATTATATATATATATATATATATATATATATATATATATATATATATATATATATATATTCTGTATATATAAAAAGAATGATTCCTTTGATCCTACCAATTAGGATAAAATAATAATCTCATGCAAAAGGGTTATTTGGTTAAACCCTTTGGCCAAAGCATTTATAAGCCTGCATGCCACGACAAGGCATAACCGTATGCAGGAACCTACACTAAATATATGTAATAGTTGTCCCATGGACTAGTGAAAAAATGTGTGAAAGCCCTGAAGGGGTTAAATAAACATAAGCGTGTGCGTGCGTGCGTGCGTGCGCGTGTGTGTGTAGAAAAGAAAAAAGCGCACACCCCTAGTGCATTATCTTCAGTGATGTAGAAGAACATTAATGTATTAAAATATATGTGTGGTAGACAATGCACACTTACAAGATAAAAGATGAAGGATTCACATAATGGTATCTTTGGGTATAGGATGATATACAACAAACAGGATAGGTAGAGGGAACCTCTGATTCAAACTCACTATAATCGCAAGCCTGCAGACCCGCCGCCGAAGGCTGAGAGTGTCTTCAAACTCCAGCACCGACAGCAGCTGCAGTCCAAATGGATCCCGGCACGGTTCAAATGGAGCAGATCAGACCCTCCTCCAACTGGTAAAAACCAAGAGCTCCGTAGCAGATCCTTCGGTATACACGAGTCCCTCAGAGAGACGTGGAAACACCACGTGAGCACCATAGTGTTGTCAGGCCCTACGCGTTTCATCAGCGACTGCCGAATTCGTCAGGGGTTATGACGTCCATAGAGTCAAAAGAACACACATTAGGCGGTAACAGTTCCTGGAAGACCAGAGTTTTCCCAGAGTCCGAATCTACAAGGGCCTGGATGGTTTTTCCCCCAACCTGGGCTGGAAGTAGCCAGGGCTTGTAATTTTCTCCAGTGAAGGCCAAGGCGACGGTCCTGCTGAAGGAACAATCCATCTGTGGACAGTCCACATGCCGGTGCCCATGTTCTCTGCAGGCGGAACATGGAGAGGGTTCCCTCGCAGGAGGGGGTCATGGATAGCGCTCCGCTGGACCGGATACTGGAGACAAGCCGTCTGGTGGGTCCTGTGAGCGACGTCCTCGGAAGTTCCTCTCATTTGGCGACAAGCCGACATCAGGAAGGGGATGAGGGTCTCGGCGGTGCCCGGCGTTTTGACTTCTTCCTTGTTGGAAGGACTGCTCCTTTCGTGGCATTTGGCGGTTGCGCATGGAGGGGCCGTAGCTTCCCCGTTGTTCCAATCTCCCTCTTTGGGTCTCCGCAAGTGCTGGTGAAGTTGGATCCGTCGGGTCCAGGGCACTCGCCTGATCCTCGGCCCCAAGGAAGTTCTCAACGAGTCGGACCGCCAAAGCTAGGGTTTCAGCAGCATGGATGTTTTACCCACGAGCGTCCGAAAGGGGGTATTATCTGTAGGAATTGTTCCAAAACCACTTGCTCAAGAATTGCCTCCTTAGTGCACTCCTCGGGTTGTATCCAGCGAGTATACAAGTCCAATAACTGCTGAGCGAGGACCCGGGCTCTCATCTTAGCGGTGTACTTTAGGTTCCAGAACTGCTGCCGGTAGGTCTCTGGGGTCAGACCTAAGCGATCCAGTATGGCGGCTTTTACTTGTTGGTAGTCCATTGCCTGATCTGCTGGGAGGCCCAGATATGAGGCCTGGGCTTCTCCTATGAGGAGCGGGGCCAAATCAGTTGCCCAGCGATCTGCAGCCCAGCCCTGAGCTTCGGCAACCTTTCAAATGTCAGTAGAAAAGCCTCTGGCTCCTCATTCGGAGCCATTTTCCTCAGGAAGACCGGGGGTTTGTTCGCAAGTTCTGGACTGGCAGACCCCTGGAATTGGGTCAGCAGCTTGGCCATCCGCTCATCCTGTGCTGCCTGCTGCTGGGTTAGGAGCTGGGTTTGCTGTGCAATAGTAGTTGGGCCTGCTCCTGCATTAACAGTCCTTGCTGTCTGGTCTGCTCGCACAGAAACTCTTTTAAAAATTCTTCCATGTTTCTCATTTTTGTGTGTGTGTGTGAGGCCCTTAAACTGCAGGGGCATCTCAAAATCCCGGCACTTCTGACACCATATGTTGCAGGGTACAGCAACCACACACGCGGGTTCTCTTGATAAGGCTTCTTTATTGAGCCTTAAAAACATACAGCACACAAAACAAAATAGCTTCTCTTCAGCATACAAAAACAAAATATGCTTCTCTTCAGCAGACAAAAACAAAATAGCTTCTCTTCAGCATAGAAAACATGGCAGCTCCTCTTCAGCATGCAGGACACAGACAGTTCATCACACATGTACTTTGAAAAACAGACCTTGTAGCAGTAATCTCTTCAGTATTTCAGTCCTGTCTCCTGACCAGCTAGCTTGCATGTGTGTACAGCCTGGGGGGTTTAAAACACCTTGATTATGCAGCTGGGGTCAGACTAATTAAGCAGCCATTCTCAACTGAAACTTAACCTCGTCACTGCTGCACTGCAAGCCTAAACATAGGTTTGCCAGGTATATGATTGGTGACGTTCATTCACCCTGTCACACACCCCCCCCTTGGGTTTAACAGCTTTTTTGCCCCCCCCCTTGGATTATCTGTTGGTATTTCCCTTGAGTGTATTTCCCTAACGGAGTGTGGGAAGTGAGGGGACATCACTTGTGTCCCCACAATTCTTGTTCTGTACATCTGATTTTTAGCTAATATTACAGCCTGCTCTTGGTATTATATATTATGTATCTCACGTCCTGCTTCCCAGCAGGGCAATGTGTGTTAATATGATTTTTTTTTGCCTGTGTACTTCCATTAGCACACACCTCCTTCTCCCTCACACCTTCCCCCCTCCCCCACCCCCTTCCCCTCTCCCCCACCCCCTTCCCCTCTCCCCCACCCCTTTCCCCTCTCCCCCTCTCCCCCACCCCTTTCCCCTGCACTTCACTTTTTTCACTCCCTGTTGGTGTCCCTAGTGCTATCCTGCTGCCGCGCTATTAGCCGACACACAGGCGCAACGCATGCGCACTGTGACAATAAACTTTAGACTAGTTGCCCTGGCCACGAGAGACACACCTAGCAGCTGATTTGGTGATCAGCTGTTTCCCCGCTCCCAACGGATACTATTACAGCAGCGCTATTAGCCGACACACAGGCGCTACGCGTGCGGACGGTGATAATAAACATTAGATTAGTTGCCCTGGCTACGTGAGACGCGCGTAGCAGCTGATTCAGTGATCAGCTGTTTCTCCACTTACCACGAACGCTACTGTGACGTCAGTTGCAATTAATGCTGAGTTTCAAACAGCTGCTTAGGTTCGCGGGCTATTTTTCAATTACTGCTGGTATCCAATTGTGTTAGGTATTGGATATATATAGATGTGTGGCTGTCACTGCATCCTGAGCACTCCCTTGAGAAAGGTCCTGTTCCAGGACCGAAACGTCGGTGATTGTGCCAGTTATTTTCAAATACACTTTGGATTTTGGACTACATTTGTGTGCTGTCTCTTCCTGGCTGTGGTGTCCTGGGAAACAAGGTCTGCCTGGTAAGGACAATTAGAGAAATGAGAGTGCTTCCACCATGTGTGTCCTATGATATATATACAGAGATTCAAGCAGGTGCTTAGGGAACTAATACAACTATTTTTACAGAGTTGATCTAAGAAAGATCAGAAAGATTTCCCATATCTCTAGCACTCAATGCTGGATAATAGTAGACAGACAGCAGTGGTCTTACAGATTATTGCTGTAAATCGGTCTAATGACCCATGAGAACCAGGAAGATCAAATAATAAAAATAATAAAGTTTTATTTCATAATCACAATAGAAAATTCATGTAAAGATATAAAAACATATATGTAACGATAAAATCCCCATAGTTAAGTGGCTTATAGAGAAGCTGTTCAAGGAAAGTACACTTCCAGTGATTGAATGATATGCAGCCTAATCTATATTGACATCAAGTGACACTATGATAGTTCCCGCTTAGGATTAGCGGTCTACCTATGATACCATGTATCTGTATAGGAAGGTATCAAAGGTTATTGCAGTGACAGGTGTATTAATGGTATATCCCAAAATAAATATCTTTGTATACACATACCATCCTATGCACAGAATCCGCTGTAACAATACATTATCAAAACAGTCATACGTCCATAATTATGTCCCATAATCATCAAAACAGACTTAATAATACCTCAATGTAACCCAGTTCAAAATTGCATATCCATTGATGTACCCGTAACCAGATTATTGCAATATGCTCAGGCAACATGTATATTCAGGAGGTAAATGTCGGTGACATGGGAGTAATCAAGACACACATTATCAACACATTCTCAGTTCTAGATAGTCAACAGTAAAGTGAATGTGCAGTTCAAGTGGTACAGCTCAACCCCCTTATAACGCGATGCTTGGGGTCCTAAGAATCACATCGCTCTATAAGCGGATCGCATTACAAATAATGTACAATTGTATGCAATGTACAATAAAGTATTTAAGATAGCAATAATCGTGTTGTAAAGTATTCATAAATACGAAAATTGGAAGCCACAGTTGCATCGCGTTATAAGCGGATTCGCGTTGTAACGGATCGCGTTATAACAGGGTTGAGCTGTATCTGGTAATCTGTCTGTCAGTAAGAGCTGCATTAATAGGAGCTATAAAAGGGCTAAAGCCACTGATAGGACCACACTATTGTATGGAAACAAACATGGTAATCAATTACAACAACCTATTAGAATTATAGGAACATACAATACACAGTGGAGAAACATCCAAGAAGTGCTCAATAAACACTGGCACATTCTTCTGGAAGATGAGGACCTCAAAATGGTCCTTAACCCTAGAGCATCTATTACATACCGCAGACCCCAAAATTTAAAGGATCATTTGGTTTATAGTCACTACAAAAATTACACACAGGAGACATGGCTAAAATCTAAGACAGTGGGCACATATCCTGCGGCAGTTGTAGAGCCTGCCAATATATCAAACCTTCAAAAAAGTTTTCCAACCAGAACAATACGAAAGAATATACCATCAGACAATTTATAAATTGTAAAACATCAGGGGTAATATATATGTCTACATGCGACTGTGGTGCCAAATACGTGGGTAAAACATCTCACCAATTCAAAACACGTATTTTGGAACATATAGGCACCATCAGAAATAATATAGATACCCCAATAGCAAGACATGCTAACCACAATGGGGAAGTGAAGCATTTTTCCTTTCAAGGAATAGATCATTTTACACTGGGAATACGTAAAGGAAATCTAGATAACATCTTGCTTAGAATGGAGGCCAAATGGATATAAACCCTAGGAACACAATCTCCCAGAGGATTACATTAAGATTTCGCCTATACAGCATTCTTATAAAAATTGAGGAATAAATACATAATCTTCAACAGAAGTATCCATATCCAGGACTGGAATAGGAATAAGGGGGATAGAAATACTAGAGGATATTCTGTATATATAATACATATATATCTGAAAATTAAAACTCATGTACAGTATAGTCTGTAACATACAAAGAAACATGGAACAGAAATTTCAAACTATACTCACAATAATTCTAAAATAAAGCCATACAAAATAAGACCAACAGCGTAATATAATTTTGAAATGCAATAAGCAAGATACATCTACATGGCTATTACAAAGAAGTACAGTAATAGATTATACAATATATATATATAAAGTATTTCTCAAGATCCCTAACAGAGTATGCAAATTAGATCTAAATCCAAATACTTACCTGACAACACTGGATAATTGGACATAAATATCTGAAAAGAAATATAACAAACTCCATTAATGCAATCTAATGCGTAATTAGTTCATTTGGAAAAACACAAATTATGAGTATAAAATCCCACTTAATCCCACTGGACAACGAAGATCATACTGTATTCCTGTGTTCATTCACAATCTTGTAGTGATGGTACAGTTTTAACAATGTATTTTAATGAGGCAAATCCCTGCTTTGGCTTTGTTTACATCACGTGTAAAGTATGACCGGCCGACGAGAATTAGTTGCCATGGTTACACAACGCTATAAAAAGCCTGTGGAAGCAGGGACCCGCCCACCCCCGAAGAAGTTCCGTAAGGAACGAAACACGTGTCGGGTATCACGTGACGCACGACTAGTGACGTCAATAGCGCGACGGAGAGACAGAGACGCTAGGTCTCATGTGGCTGCATTTACAGCTCTGATTCACAATATTTGACTGCTCTAAGTTACATATTAGCAAGTTGTAACAAAGTTGTGGGCCCCAGGAGGCAGCCACTAGCCAGAGAACAATCCAACAGCATACTCTGCACACCAGGTACATTTTATATTTATTTCATCATGGAGAGGCACTCTCATATTAATACACATTGTTATGATTTATCACCAAAAGGGGAAGGTTGCATTACCTCCAATAGGCTATCACATATAACACCTGTAAGGACCCGCGCTGCGGGGACTCCCGCTTTTGGCGCTTCCTTACCTTTTTCCCCCGCTGCCTCTAACCCACGGCGGCGTTCCCCGGCCGTCGGCATCTCCCCCGTGGCTGTCTCCTCACTTCCGGGTCACGTGCGTCACCCTTACGGGCGCGCACGGACCCTGGCCTCTATTTACTGGCGCCTGGAGCCTGGTCCCGCCTCCTCCATTCCGGCGCGCTTTCCTGCCCCTGCTCCACCAGGTCCGCCCCCAGGCTTCTCTCTCCTATCAGGGCTAACCCCTGGACCGCACCTCCGTTCCTCCCTTTCCCCTGATAGGTCCCAGACCACTATTTAGCCTGGTCTCTCCATTTCCTCAGTGCTCTGCATAGCTTCTGTACCTTTGTGTTGTCTGCTTCTGCTTGACTCTCTTGTGTTTCAGTCCCTGTCCCTGTCCCTGTTCCTGGATACTCTGCTGACCTCCCTAGATTTCGACCTTGGCTTTGGACTTAGACCACGCTGCTCTCTGGACTCACTTGGATTTGGCTTTGGACTCTCTACCTCGCTGTCTTCTATATCCCTTGGACTCGGCAAACGGACCCCTACGACGCAGCTTTCTCCTCTCCTTGACCCAGGCTTACGGACACTCTACCACGCTGCTCTCTCAACTCCTAGACCTTTGGATAACGGACTTATCCTTCTACGCCGGATTTGGCAAGTACTGAACTCTTTCTATTTTTGTTCCCTGGACCAGCTACGCTACTACCACACTCCGGCCGCTCCCCCGTTTACTGTTAGGTGTGTGGTATTTGTCCTTTCCACCTCAGTCCCGGGGTCTCGTTTGGCTTGTGGGCAGGCCGAGCGTTACAACACCATAGCGGATTGTATTAACATCCGCTATTGTAACTATATATCACTATTATTGCTCACTGCAAGCACAATTATTATTATTGCACTGGATATATACCTGCAGCAAGGTATCCTAAAATAAGAACCACCATTTATGTGGATTATATACAAATATGTGACAACCTAATATCACCAAAAGGATAAATTAGAAGGTGAATTTCAGGCTGCTTAAATAACCCTATTAGGGAGATCTTTTACTCTACGTATATGTAGCAGCAAATATCATTATATAAAATACAGTGGTCATATAGGGATAAGAACATCTTTGGGAATACACCATCCCTTTTTTATATCTCTCCAGAACGCAGATGTAGGTTTTAACATGCACAAGTTTGTTTATTACTTTCTCTCACTTTATATAAATAAATAAAATTCAGTCGAGGCTGAGTGCTTAAAGTAGGGACCCTTTGTATTTGTATTTAAAATAAGGACCAAAAATAACGACATTGCTGCCATTCTAAATAGAATTAAAATGATGTTGAATCAGACATACAGTACCACTTATTTGCAAACACACTTCAACCGCTTCACTTGGTATATATAATTTTCAGGAAGCAGGAGTGCGTGTTACCATTTGTGGTGGTGTAGCCCCTCCCTTCTCCACTTTGTCCACTTTGTCTGGTGATAGTGATATCACCACTAGGATACATATACCCAGATAGAATGTTCTAGAATCAGGTTCCTGGAGGAGTAATAGTTGGAGGAGCCTCACTGTATATATTGTAGATCTGTTCCTGTGGGTATATAAGTATTTTATGAAGGATCTGTCTCTGCTTATTCTGTTTTAGTTAGGGCAAGTGTCCCTTCAGATAGTAATCATAGAAATGGCCAAGGTGAAAACAGCTGTTCACATCAAAAGAGGCATATACCCTACAGATGTTTCCAAGAGAGGAATTCTAGGGTGTAACAGGACCAGCCCAACCGGCAGATTCATATCGGTCTCAATACCAGTATGCCAGTGGCAGTTAGACTGCAGAATCGGTACATGGATCTCTTGATAGTGATAAGTAAGCCAGAGAACCCAAGAGGCTCCTTAGTGACAAACACTATGCAAAACGGGGACGGGTCAGCTAAACCAAGTCAGGTGTCAGCACTTCCTTGGGTGTTAAGATGAGGGCACCTAGTGAAGCAGAAGATTATAGTACAACCAATTCAATAATGTGAAGTGACCTGTAAATACACTGCATGTGACATATTAAAAGAACCTTATCAACGGATGTTAACAAAGGTTCATTGTTTGCACTGCAAAAGTTCCTGGCACCCATCCTTTCTCCACCCGGAAATATGCCCAGCTTGTGCAGATCCAGCACCCTGACCAGCTTACATATACTGAGCAAAGCCATGTATATAGTCAGCGCATGTAAACTCCTTAAGAACCGGGCAAGGAGGGTTGCAATGACATGGAGTTAGGGGTGGCAATAATGTACTGTAGTTATAGTATGTTAATACGGCGATACTACACTGATGTACAGTAGTGGTGGTATCAATGTGTGTTTAAACCCATCTTTTTACCACCTCTAAGGTTATTTGGGACCCTTGTCTTCAGTGGCCTATTGTGGTTCCAATAAACAAAATTATAGAACAGACCATGATAACATGTAAAAATATTAGCAATAATAAAACTGCTGAAAATATAATAAAATCGGTTCAATCCCAGATGTGTCTCAAAAGCTGATGGTTATGGAGTTCAAGTATTTTTTTTTTAATTCCATTTATTAAAGATTTTGTTTTTAAACTTTACATACACATAATTACAGAAAACAAATGTTACAGATAACATATGGTATGTACAAAGAGATAATGCAGAATCCCAAGTTCAAAAGCACAGATATCACATTATAATTACAAACAGAAATCAAAATACAAAGATAAAAAGCAGAGTGCAAATAATTTCTGGTTCACCCCCAAAATTATATTTACCTTCATTTACTCAGACGATATGTTGGTGCTTTATAAATAAATGATAATAAAATGAAATACAGGTTTTGTTTCATTGTTTGAATCATTTCAGACATCTTCCAGTGGGTGGCGCTGCATTCCATGTTATGTAAAGGAAATACCATATGGTTTCATAAGCCTTAATAGTCTCGCTCTCTGCTGCTCCACAGTTACATCACAGATACAGTATGTCTGCTCTAGTGCAAGGAGCCAGCAAGGGGATCGGGCTTCATTTCTGCAAGTCCCTTCTATCCAGACACCGGGTCAATGTGATCGCAACGTGCAGGGATCCCGGTACCGCCCCACAGCTTTGTGCCCTAAAGGAGCAATACCCCGGGGCCCTCATTATCCTGAAGCTGGATGTCACCAGCCAAGATGACATCCACAACGCTGCAGAGAGGGTGCAGCTGGACTTCGGCAGTCTGGATCTGTTAATTAATTCCTCGGCCATGCTTCACCCCAGCGGAAAGGGCGAGACGAGCCTGAGGGATGTCTCTGCTGAGGTGGGGTCTCTCACATACAGTATGTAAACGTGATCACTGATTAACCCTGCAGACAGAGGTACTGCTAGCAAACTGTGGTACTGGTCACTTGTATACAGTATTTGGGCGGGGGATTGCACCTCTCACCCAGCTATTGACCCAAGCAGTGATGACATAAGCCCCTCCAATGCAAAAAGAGATCAAGCAAATCTTGGGACCCTGTTTTTTTTTTTTTTTTTTCATGAAATGAAACATAAGAATTAATCCAGCAAACATAACTACTGTACCACTTGTGAGCACATTCACATGCCTCAGACACGTCTGCAACCCTGCCTTTCCCCATTATCTCTTAGCATACAGTGCTTCCAGGGATTCTGGGCAATGCCATGCAAATGAGCACACAGTTTGTCACTGAACATTAATAAGTAAAACATTTTTATTAGTTTGCTTAATTTTATAACCACTGCTTCTTTGGACATCACAAACCCAAAATGTATCATTTGCTCTTTGTACCCTTTGTAACATAGTGGTCGAGGTGGCTTAAAAAATGTGGTACAGCAATGCCTAATTTATCAAGTGGATCAGTGCCAGGGGTCCGGCAGTACCAGTGTGCCCTGGGACTTCCATGTCACTTGATGACTTCCGTTTGGAACAGCTGGCTGCTCTATCTGCACGGTCAGCCCGATCTGCCGCTGAAAACCAAGCCTTTGCCCTTAGTGTACCTGGTACAATGTATAAGGTACATGTATTAAACACTGGGGCAAACCTATCTGTTATGTGCTTTAGAAATCTTTAAACACTATTATGTTTGTTAAATAGGAAAGGTAAAGTGTGTTTTTTTATTTTTAGTCCCTATTTCTTTAAAAGGAAGTTGAACTGTAAGTTTGTATATAAAGAGAGTGCTACTTTTGTGAGTGAAAATATAAAACTAGTGGTAATCTTTAACCACAGGTACAGTGGTTTCCAACCTTTTTTTTGGTTAAGGAACCCTATAATTATATTGCGAAATTCTGAGGAACCCCAACCCTCTCTAATAGCGTCTGAGATCTGATGCATTGTAAGGAACCCCAACCCTCTCTAATAGCGCGTCTGAGATCAGATGCATTGTAAGGAACCCCAACCCCCTCTAATAGCGCGTCTGAGATCAGATGCATTGTAAGGAACCCCAACCCCCTCTAATAGTGCGTCTGAGATCAGATGCATTGTAAGGAACCCCAACCCCCTCTAATAGCGCGTCTGAGATCTGATGCAATGTAAGGAACCCCAACCCTCTCTAATAGCGCGTCTGAGATCTGATGCAATGTAAGGAACCCCAACCCTCTCTAATAGCGTGTCTGACAGCAGATGCATTGTAAATTCTTATGCATTTGGTACAATTTTCAAATGACCTAAAAATTGTAGGGAACCCGTTAGGTATTTCTGGGGAACCCTACGACTCCTAGGAAGCCCTGTCGAAAAAAACACTGAACTAGTACAATAATATATTGGTCACTAGTGCATATTGTGCTTGCAATAATGCAATATTAAGGTCCTCAACAAGTTAAAATGTATTGGCATAGTTGCAGATTTTTCATGACATAATGTTTGGAGAAAACATAAAAATGATGATGAAAAGGGGTTGATGCTCCCACCAAATGAATTGCTATTTAAAAAGGTCAACATAATATATAGTTTGAGATTAATAAGGGGATGGAACAAATCTACTGTGCGTTGCAAACTGCTTATTTAGGGCAAGCAAGTCTTGTTTTAAAATGCGCTTGTGATTGCCTATGTACTAACCTGAAATGTCTTACCTCCGAAGAGGGTGCTGGTATCTCCTGCAGTCTTCAGCTACCTGATCACATGGGCCAATAGGAAGCCGAACCTGATGACATCACGGCTTCCTATTGGCCCGGAACTCTGAAAAGCAGCCATTTAGTGTACCCTGGCGTGGCTACAGGCACCCCCTACGGAGGTAAGTACCTCCAATATCAGGGGGTTCCCAGAGCTGAAAGGAATGGGGTTCAGCTCCAGAGACCCCCTGCTTCAATCCGGCCTGGATTGACTCTTTAGAGCTTATTTTTTGGCACACGAAAATAGACTGCGCTAGACGTACAGATGTTACTAGTATGTACTAAAAATAATGTTTTTGTGTGCCAAGAAAAAGTGAGTTAAATAGTCTGCCAAGTTGAACCTGGCGTAAACCAGAAAAATGATTGGGCACCGAATGGATGTTGGCATCTACCGCGTTGGAGAAAGTACCAACTGCTACCTCCTCACCGAATGCCTTCGCTGGGTCCTGGAGAGAGTAAGGGGGTGGTTCCTTACCGCTCCGCTGGATCCGGGTGGTCGCGGGGTCTTCCGGTCTAGCCGCAGGTACAGCCGTTGCCTTGCTGGGAGCTGCCACGTGCATGGCGCTGATCCGGGCTCACCAGCGCTTGCCGTGTGGGCGTCTTGCCTGCTCAGCACGGCAGGTAGGTGTGTCTTTTTCCACAGGCTCGATGGGGCGATACGCCAGGTGGCACTGCTACGATCGTCGTCAGACAAGGGTAGGGACACCTCCTCAGGGCACAGGCACCGGAGCATCTCCGTTCACTGGCGGCAATAAGCAGGCAGCGGTATAGCTCCTGCGCCACCAGCGATAGTAGCCCCTCCTCACCCTGTGCAGTCACATTACCTGGTGGTTCTGGTCGCTCTGTTCCCGGCTCTGGAACCGATTCCGGAACCGGGGCACACGGGCCCCCTGGAGGGTCCGCTAGGGCACACGGGCCCACTGGAGCATCCGCATCCCAGGTCTCTGTGTAGGCCGCACCGATCGGTGTGACGGCCCGGTCTTCCTTCTTTATTGGGTCGGATGGCATTAGTACTGCAGGCCTCATTTAGAAAGTCCCACACTGTGCACAGGTGGCAGTTGGGCTGGCGTCTCCACCAGGGAAGTTGCATTGCGGACATAAGCATTTTACAAAGCACTTGCCGCCCACCTCCACCACCAGGAAGCCCCCTGGTAGCCGATATTTAGTGATCTTGCACTCAGCCATGGTAATAGTCTGGGTAGCAAAATTTAGCAGCACTGTAGCTGAAGCTCCAGTCTGCTTGCTAGCTTCGAGGAACTGAAGGTGGGGCAGCTCGCATCCGGCTCCTCCCTCATTGTAGACGGTCTATGTTGATTGTTTCTCACAGTGTCCCCTCCCTCTGGTGGAGTCAAGAGCAGGGGCACACTGTAGAAGGGCATGACTTTGGCTCCACGCTGAGCCAATCACAGCGGGTTGGTGCGGCTTCAGCTTTTTCGCCGAGCTCTTGCAGAAAAAGGCTTGCAACCCTTTTGCAAACACCATGCAGTCTCCATTTTCATCGGGAACCGCCATTTTGGATCGCAATTTCTGTCAGGTCCATCCCCTTTCACTGGAACCACCATTTTGAGTAGAATAAAGTGCCTTACTGTGCTGTCCCCTTGATTTTGGCGGGAACCCGCGCTCCTTCAGCTGCAGCAACACATGGTAGCTGACTAGCTGAGCATCAATATACCCCAGGCTAGGAAAAACTCCCTCCAATATGCTGCACACGATAACAGTCCATTATGAGTACTGTGGCTCCCTGTGCATCAACGACTAGTGATAAAGTGATAGCTCCTCCAGCATAGGTTCACGGACCCTGCGATTCAGGCACCCCTCCTCAGACACTACCTATCATTATGTTATGCCACCCTGCTTATGGCCCTGACATTGCAGACCCTTTCCAGAAGTTTCTGGGGCCCTGCCAAACAAAACACCCCCTCCAGGCATCCTACACCTATCAGTCCTCAGGGTGACTCAGAAAACAGCAATAGCCATCTGATTCAGCACAGTTTGCCCTTCAGGTTAGCATAGGCTGCAGCTCCCTGTCGTGAAAGTTGGACCCCTGTTATAGTATGCAGGAGTCCCCTAGAGCTACACCCAGCCTCCCATCCTTCTGCAGTACTCACATTGGAAGCATACTTGTGTTCCTTCCGTTCTGCTTAGCTGAAAGCCTGTCCTGTTGAGTATCTCAGCAGTGCCTCCAAATGTAATGGTGTTTCCCCCATCCTCTGGGAGATTCCCCTGTTACCAGGTGTGTAGTGCTGGATACCTGTTGGTGCTGGATACCTGTTGGTTCACAGGATGCGGAGTCATCCACCGGTGGTGTTGGGGACATCAGGACAGGCTTCTGGGGTAGCTGACTGGTCTTTATCTCATGGTGATCAGCGCCTCCATCTGCTGCAGGCTCCAGGGATGTGGAGACAATCCCTGCAGTAGGACTTACTCTACTCCCCCCAGATAGATTGCACACCAGGCAGGAGTATATATTGTGACGGGAGACGTGCTTAATAACACATTTATATTTCGTGGGTCCTGATTGAGCAGAACAGGTTGAGCAAAATAAACTGAGATTTATTCCCTTGATAGGCAAACACACGACAACTGCAGAATAAACTTAATAATTACACTCACGGGTAGAGAAACAGGATAAGGTCCAGAAAGGTGCAAAGCACCAGGAGATTGTCTTTTAAAATGTAGTCCTTTTGCAAGGGCACAAATTGCCAGCCCCAATCCTTCTGTGAATGTGCAAAGTCTTTTCTGGTTCTTTATGGGTTCGGTCTGGATCCCCAGGGCTAACGAAATCCTGAAGCAGGGCAAGTTTCCTTGTTGCAATGTTTTTTAACCCCTTGCGTTCTGGAATCGTAGCCGCTGTACTTAGGTCTTATCCACTTGAAGAAATCAGGTAACAACAGCAGGAACACCACAGGAATAACAGCAGGAACAACACAGGAATAACACAGGAATGAGAGGTACAGGCCTTTTTAAGGACAAGGGCCTGTGAAGTGTTACATTAGCCTCATCCCATTGGCAAGGAATTATCTTCCTCCTATCAGAACCTGCCAGGTCACATGGGCAAATCCTACAGCCAGCTCAGGTAACTCTGAGCATGCTCAGTAAGCAGCTTGGTAGCACTGCTGAGTAAAAAGGGGCCACTCATTTCTGGGGACGCAATGTCTGGAGTTTGGTCCCAAGGTGTGAAATATCCAGGCTGAGTAACAGGACCTGCTACTCAGAAACATCCTGATTAAGTGACACTTTAAGAATCTGGAGTCTTTCATCTACTAGACCCATCGGCATCTCCCAACCGGGGGGGTCTTTCATCTATGCATAACATTTGTTCCCTAATGCCTTACAAAGGCAGGCAGAAAAAAAATAGCATCCTGCCGGTACATGTTAACTGCAACAGAAGGCACTTTATCAAAAATGTATGTTTCCCTTATGACAAAGTTATATTTTTAATATGTGTGTACTGGGGGGGGGGGGGGGGGGGTTGCACATAAAAAATCAGGGTGCTGGCTCACTCCGTTCCTAAATTAGCAGTCTTAAAAGGGGAACAGCATATAAAATTAACCCCTTCATCCCCAATATGAAATAGGGGTAACCAGCCGAGCCCACTGCCTTTATTAATGCGCTGATTACCCCCAATTTCGCCACATATATGAACAACTAGAACACTTTATTCTTCTCTCAGCATATGAACAACATACACTGGATCTGCATTCACAGCTCTCTGCCTCCAGCCTTAGGCTGAGGACCCGCTGCGGTCGGCGGCGCGCGCGGCCTGTGCGCTTGGGCCACCAGCCCCTTAACTGTAGTCTGGTGGTCCCCACTGCCTCCTTCCGACGTGGCTCACTATGTGCTGTGACGCGTCAGCCGGCCGGAGCTACAAGGCTCTGGTGATCAGAAGCGCTGACGCGTCACGTGGTACGCGAGTAAGCCAATGAGGAGGGAAGGAGGGGAACTACGGGAGGCGGCTTGGGAGGGAAGTGTGCCTGTGTGTGTATCAGTGTGCAAAATGTACCGCAAAGTAGATGGCCCGATCTATCCCTTTCCTCCCGGACCCACAGCCCCCCCTCAAGCGGACCCTCAACCTCTGCTCCATCAACCACAACCTCCTCCACCCCTCTCCCTGGACTCAATGGCCGCACCCCTTCGACCCGTTTTGGCCACGACTCCCCCCCCCCACCCCGAAAAAAGTTTGCCACAGATCGCGGTATAATGACTTGCACGTGCCGCCGGCAAGCAAGGCGGACGCATACAGCGTTGCCTTAGCCTTAGGAGGGTCCTCGACATGCACCCCTGGCCAAGGGCACCAAGGGCAGTCCTTGCTCTTCCCTGACTCCCTAATAGAGTGAGGGGTAAGGTAATCACTCCTCACTCCCCCTAAGGGGAGGGGACAGAAGGTGCCAGTGCTCAGTACACCACTGTGTGACTACCAGTCTCTCTCAGGGGGAGAGACACTGCCTAAATGTAGGTGTGCAGCCCCGTAAGTACCGGGGAGGAAGGTCCATGGTCTGAGCCCAGGATTGGGCATAACACAGGCCTTGGCCCGCCTCCTCCCCTGTCAATCAAGGAAGCTGCCTTCTGTGGGGAAAATCCCTGGATTGGTCCTGACACTGCCCACACTGTTACCAGTGTTTACATGTCAGGGATGGCACATTAGTAGCCAAGCCAGGCATGGCTACACTATTATTCCATGTGACGTGGGAGCTTTAAACTTTAAAGCCCAGTTAGCTCAGCCGAAGCATCTAGCCGCACTGTAACAAGGACGTTTCACTGTTTGAGAGAAACGGCCTCCAAATCCAGCAGCGTGCTGGTTAATTGCACACAGGCAATCAACCAGACTCCACCTGGCTGATTAGGACTCTGAGAAAAGCCTGATGTGAGAAACAGGAGAGGGATTCCTTAGTTCACAATTGGGCTGACACAGGAGAGCAGAGAAGCCTGCACACAGACACTGTCTTGAGCACAAAGGCTGTGCTGAGATCAAGACATCCAGACACCCATATTTCCTGGATACAGAGGACCCAGGAACCTGCCAGAGACTGACATGGAGGGCCACCTGCTTAAGGTACCTCCTGAGACTTTGGGGTGATAGACTGGTAATGGGAATATCCCTCCAGTCCTGCAGATAGGGTCTGGGGAAGTAAGTTAGCCCTTACAAATGGATAGGGATTTGTTATTTAGTTGTTTTTGTATATTTTGCCTGGATAAAGGAACAGGCACAATAAAGCTGGGATTTAATTTCTCCATTAAATATACCTCTGCACACATATATTTCAGACTATGGAGGTAAGTATCTCCAGAAGCAGGGGGTACCTGGAGCTGAAATAATGGGGTTTAGCTCCGGTAACCCCTTGCTTCAAACCTGGGTACAAAAATTAAAAGATTCATTAGTTGGTTTGATTATTTAATGGGGGTAATAACGTCTGCTACATCGGAGAGGGAGAGCAGAGCCACTGCTCAAAGAGCAAGATGATTCTGGCGCAGCAACCAAGGAGTGGGTCCCAAACAAAGAAGGTTAAAAATATTACTTTATTGATCCATCTAAAAAAGTGGAGGCACTAACCCTCCTACGCGTTTCGTGTTTCCAAAAAAACACTTTATCTCCTTGATAACCTTTTTAACCTTCTTTGTTTGGGACCCACTCCTTGGTTGCTGCGCCAGAATCATCTTGCTCTTTATGTTTACCTTTATGTTTACCTCTTCACTCCAGGCTGCACGCCTTCCAGGACATCAGGATTAACAGATTTCAGTGAGTACTTTTTCAATTCATGATTGCTACATGTGAGTCCAGGGACCATCCCAATGAGGGTTTGATGGTTTTTTTTTAGCCCTACACTTTACCCTTCAGGGTACATTGGCCCATCTGGGGACTTTACTACCTTCAAGCAGTTTGCATCCTTATCCTAGTCCTGTGCTATGAATATATCAATATGTTTAATGGATGCAATATTGAAGCGCCTTTGTCACTTGGAAATGAGACTCCACTGCTCAAAGAAACAGAATTATCTCTTGGTGACAAATTGCATAGTGTTTTGCATGTGCTGGTGGACAATGTTTGAGGCGATACCGTATTGGTAAGGGGGTGTGCAGAAGTATACAGTTTATTTATGTTTTTAAAGCTGCAATGCACTAGCATTGGTACATTTTGAAGTAGCAGAGGCACTATAAGAATATACACCCTGGCACCGACTAGGACCCAAAAAGTAATTTTGTTGTGCACACGGAGAAGGCATCGTTCCCTTTTGCTGCCCAACTACCAATTAGAGAAGCTAAGGAAGTATTCTATTGTATATGGACAGTGCAGGAGAAGCCCATGGTGAGTCGGTGGAAGGGTGGTTTCCCACCTTGCAGGGCACTGCTTAACTCCTTGATAGCACATTAATTGGATATGATCAATCTGGCACTCATGGGGTTAAGATCTGCACCGTCCTCTGTATCAGCAGAATTAATCCTATAAAATAGCATATTTCAGGGATTCTACAGCTGTTTGTAATAAGGGGAAGAAAACGCTGAAATTTCCATCCATGCCAGCGATAAAAAATGTTTTTCTCTGACTGCCAAAAAAATTAGGGATGTCCTCCCTATAACCCCCTTAATTACTAGATGGGCTCTGACAGCCTATTCCTTGGGTGCTGCCTCGGTGGCCAACTGGCTCTTAGTATTAGGGGGTTATTCAACTTACGCCAAAGAGCTCTCCTGATTTGGTGAAGGTGAGATTCTCCCTACTACTCCCCAGACTCTCTCCTCCACCGCTCCCCCGGCGGAGGTACAGCAAGGGGGGGAGGTGTTATTAAAGTTTTGCCCCCAAAAAAGGGAGCCACGCTTAGACCGTATTATATGCGGATCTGCGTTGTAGTGGATTGCAATATAACGGGGTTGAGCTGTAATAACTCCTGTTTTTCTTCTGTCAGATGAACATAACTTGTTTGTGTTCTTGTTTTTCAGGGTCTTTCAGTGACACTTGCTACAAACACCATTGGGCCCTTGATGATGGCTAAATATTTTGCCCCTTTGCTGATGAAAGGAACAGGGGCATTTGGAGCACAGTGTTCTGACAAGTCCAGACAGCACAGTGCCATACTTGTTAATATGACTGCTAAAGTAGGCTCTATAGGTGACAATGGTAAGGACAATGGACATATAAATGAAAATAGCTTTTTTTTTAATGAAGTTGTAATATATATATATATATATGTGTGTGTAAAGAAAAAACAAAAGGCGCAAACCACTGACCACCATTTTGTTTTTTCTTTACCCTTCTATATATTTGAATTGTGTGTTTTCCTTACATTGTGGCAGCATCCACTTATACACAGGTTACTGTTTGTTAGTTATATTTGCGCACCTTTCTTTTTTCATATATATATATATATATATATATATATATATATATATATACAGGTCTCGACAAATGCACTCGCCCGCCTCGCCTGGGGCCAGTGCATTTTGCCCGCTGTCGTGTTACTGGCGTCGGGGTGCTGCGGCAGGATGCAGCGTCTCCCAGCATTTTCCAGCATCTCTGTCAAACTTCAGTGTCTCACCCTGCATCTCCCGTTGAAATGGTCGCGCGGCGTCAAATGACGCCATGTTGCCATGACAACGAGACACTACGTGACGACTGTCTGACTGTGAGTGGTTTGACTGGCGTTGCATCTAATCCCATGATGTGCTTAAAAGAGGTGTGAACAGCAGAGCATTTGCTTATAAGGGTTCCATGTAAAAATTAATTTCAGGCAAAAGGTGACACATTGTGTGCCCATTTGCATGTCATTTCCCAGAATCTCTTGCTGCAGTGGAAGCACTGTGTGCTAGGTCATAATGGGGAAAGGCAGGGTTGCAGACCTGTCTCAGACATGTAAATGTGCTCACAAGTGATATTCTTTATTGGATATATGCTAACGGTGGAAGTTTTTTGTCGCCTTTTTCACCCACCATAACTTAAAATATGTGTGTGTGTATGTATATATATATATATATATATATATGTGTATGTATATATATATATATATATATATATATATATATATATATATATATATATATATAATTTAAATGGGGAAATAGCTTTATTTATGTCAATTATTTGTAGATAATTCGAAACCTCTTATATTTTCACATGGCATTATATTATTTATAACATTGCAGCAGTTTTCAAACTATGGGGTCCCTAGAACTACGGTGTTCAGAGCCTCCCTATTCAGAAGAAGCCACTAGCCCATTTTTTCCGGTGGCTGTAAAGCTTCCTTCATGACATCATTGGGAACCCTTGGCTTGTTGGCATCTTTCTTGTTGACAACAATTTGTTTCCATCCAGGGATGGACAGAGTTTCCACTGTAATAGACTGATGTCCAGACTTGTGGTGGGTTTAATATGTCTGTCTTGTTTGCTTTATCCCACAATGATTTATCTTTGATGGAATTCTATGTGTATGCAGATTCTTAATGTACACATGTTTTTAATGCATGTATTTGTTAGTCGTTTGCGAATGGACTAGTAATAAATGTATGCTTCAAGTCTTAGGTGGGTGGTATGGCTACCGAATGTCTAAAGCTGCCCTAAATATGGCCACCAGGAACCTCTCTGTTGAACTAGGAAGAGGACAAAGCAAAGTCATCTGTGTTTCTCTGCATCCTGGCACTGTGGACACTGACCTGTCAAGACCTTATCACAAGAATGTCCCCACAAAGAAATTGTTCTCTCCAGAGCACTCCGTCAATTGTCTCATGCACATCATTGAAAATCTCAGCATAGCGAAAACGGGAAAGTGTTTTTCATGGGATGGATCTGAACTACCTTGGTGAATATCCATTGTTAAGCTGTGTGTATCTGTGACATATTAAATTAGTAGTGCACTTTACTTCTCTTCAATTCAGTCTAGTTCATTTTAACCGCTTTAAGGCCTCGTTCAGGGTGCCAGCTGCAGGAGTTGGAGGGAGGGCGGCAGAGCGGCAGTTTGCTGGGCGATCTGTGTTTATCCCCCAGCAGACTTTTCAGCGTTGAGGAGGGGGCGGGGTTACACACGGCAGGTTAAGTATCGAGGTTGCAGTCATGAAAATCATTCTCAAGAATGATTTCATTGGCTGCCTAGGTCCCTGTGACACTGCTGCAGCTCCAAAAAACGAAATTTTCGTTTATTGAAACTGTAGCCAGCGTCAACTCTGTACTTCGGAGACAGGGCGGTTGCTACCCTGACAACCAATATTCAATTTTAATACATTGTGTCCCACGGCAGCTCGCACGGCAGCACGCCCTCCCTCCGAAGCCAGCACCCTGAACGAGGCCTAAGACAGACGACACTCTCCAAACATGGTGGAGTCTAAGTATCATCGTAGACAAAAGTGTGTGCTTTTTGGAGAAGAGATGCAAGAACAGTTTCTTACATCTGATGCCGAGTTCATTTTATGCCTCTTCAGATGAAGCAGATTTGTTTGGGCAAATAAAAGGAAAACAGTACGGCGCACAGAGACGCAGAATGGGATCTCATTATAATCTGTGCACCATATAACCTAACCCCGAAAGCTGGGCAGATGGGGGCAAAAATGTAACCAAAGACATAGGAACAGGATGAAAATGCTCCAGTTGTGGGTAAAATTGCCTGGATACTTAGAACCCGGGGTTTGAATTAGTGTTGACGATAGCATATCTTTCTATTGCCCATGTGTTAATATGGATCACAGGTAGCCAACTCCAGTACTCAAGAACTACAAACAGATCAAGTTTTCAGGATATATATCCCTGCTTCAGCACAAGTGGCTCAGTCAAAGACTGCACCACCTGTGCTGAAGCAGGGATATCCTGAAAACCTTCAGGACTGGAGTTGGCCCCCCAAATATAGATAGAAGAGAACATGAGAGCCAATGAAAACACAGTGGTACTTTCACACCCAAAAGTATTTAATAAAAATGCTCCTCCTACATATTTGACAGTACACTGGAAGAAAAGACCTTTGATGTCATCGTATAATATAATTTAATCCATTAAAACTCTAATGTGGGTCTGCTAAATGATATCACAACCGGCAAGGAATCTGCAGTTGCAAAGTACAAATTGTTATGCTCAACTATACAATATGTAGACACTAGGGGTCCCTCTGGAGCTTTGGTGTCAACACAAATCTCCTTTTTATTTTAAATATGCATGACGTAACATTCCGTTTGTTGTCTGCGGCTGAATTTGGATATGCAATCAGTGGGCACTAGTTTCTGCAAAGACAATTCTTCAGGAATGTTTTAGCTATGAGGAATAATGGCAAAGGCCTAGTTCCACAAAGCTCTGTTAAATCAGGGCTCATAACGTGACATTACCCAAGACAGGAACAGGCGTTGGGTAACACCGTGGACTCTGACTTGTCAAGACCTTATCTGTTATCATAAGAATGTTCCCAAAGAGAAACTTTTCTCTCCAGAGCACTCCGTGAATTTTCTATTGCACATTATTTAAAAACTCATGATAGAGAAAACAAATCTTTTATTTTTTATTTTTTACATGGGATGGTTATTGATATATATCCCTTTTGTGGATATCTGCATGTGTGATATATTACATTTATAGAGCACTTGCTTTGACTTTCTATAGTAAATATTCTTACTTCTCTTCAATTCACGGATAAAACACAAAGGACACATAAAGTGCGATATGTCTGATATTAGATTATTGGGTGGGTATTATTACACTCGCAAAGTTGATGTCTAAATCAGGCTCATCAGTAAAGCAGAAATCTTCTAAGTAATCTTTAAATAGATGAGATAGGAACATAGCGTAATTACGCATGGAAATTCTTTATATATGTGTAGCCCCGTTCTTATTTTTCACTCCTTGTCCCTCTCTGTAGCGTGCCGCCGGAGCCAGCGACGGACCCGCCGGCACAACGCGAGGGAGGGGGCTAGTGCAGGGAGCCGTGCGCTGTTCCCTGATGCGGGCGGTTGCCGGGGACGCGAGCGGCCCGTTGTTAGGGCCGCGATCGCGTTGCCGAGTTCCCGGCGACTCGGGGAACAGGGCGCCGACATTGCGCAATAGTTTGCGCATGCGCAGTGACAAGCAGGCGCAGGGAAGGCCCCAGACAGATCGCGCATGCGCAGTACAGTGCCCAGAAAGCCTGCGAAACCCTAGCCTACCAGGGAAGGCTCTAGGCAGGGACTACTAGTTCCAGGAGCCTCTGCGCGCCCCAAGTGATGCCAGGGAGCCAATAGGGCTTAGGATCTCCCTGCAGAAGAAAGGATACTTTTCGCGCGCTGAGCCCACGCAGGCAGTTGGAGCTGGGAGCAGGAAGGGGGAGGAAGGGTGTAAGGAGCAAGTGGCTCCTGCACCAGGTAAGGATCCCCAAGTCCCAGGCAGGCCCCAATCCCCACCAGGGTAGTGGGTAGTACTGAGGGACAGGCATTAGGTTAGGGACTCTGCCCTTAGGTGTGTTAGTGTGCGGTCTTGTCAGTGTCACGGCTGGTAGTGCTGTGAGCGCTGACAAGTAGGCACAATGTGTGCAGCGGGTTGCTGCAGGTTGACTGAGTGTGTGCAGTGTGTTTGCTGCAGGCGCTGTTAGTATTAGCTAGAGTCAGGACCGGGAAGAGTTAAGGGAGCGGAGCAGGCTATTAACCCTTTAGTTCCCAGATAGGTCCTCACTCCCCAGTTTGTGGTGCTACAGGGACAGGCCCTAGGTTAGGGACCGTTTCACGTAGTGCCAGTGATAGATAGGGACACAGCGGACGCTGCGGTTCCTGTGAAGAGGTTCGGGCTCAAGTCGGGGCCCACAGAGACTATATCCAGGGTGAGATCGCCCTTGGCGGTCCTCGTGCAAAGAACCCGTTGGGATCAGACGGAATCACCGAGCGATGGATCCTTTGTGAAGCAGTTGCTGATCCGAGTACTGGAGTGCTCGGCAGGTACTTTACATCCACAAGTGCACCAACGGGCCCTTAGCTTAATAGTGACTGCGCAGTCACCCATATCCTCTCTCTCTGCATGAGTGCGGGACATTGGGTGGGGATCCTATGGACACTGGGTGGGATCACTCGGTGTTGGGGGAAGCGTTTGGTGAGACGCCTTGGTTATTAGTGTCTCCTCTGTAGAGGGACACCTGTTATTCTATTGTTGATATATGTGTGTATGTTCTCAAGTAAAAGGTATTGGTTATCATACACACGGTGTGCTAGTTATTGTATGTTTCTTGCCCAGGGGAATCTCACATCACGGGGATCCTGGGTAAGTGAAGGCGCTGCGCTAAGGAAATGTGTAAGTGTTACCCCAGGCTCCCAGCTAGCGGAGGCTCAGATCTCCTGGAGCCGCAGGTGTTGTACAGCGACCAGTAGTTCCTTTGGGAGGGTTCAGAAAAAGGGCTACATATGTATTAAAACTAGAACAAAAACACTCCCAAACATCCATTTAAATACGCATTGGAGCCCTCAGGCTAAAGGCGCAGACATCCGTGTCTCCATTCCGAACACCGTCTTCGTTTCTCTGCGTGACGTCACCTCCAGAGAGTGTGCACCGGAGTGGCGAAGAGGGGAAGGAAATGGACGTCCAACAGTCTCAGCTTTGTTTGAGGTATATACATCCACCTAGATAAATGTCCTGTAGTAGCTTCTTCCCTCTGGCTCCCATTAAAAGCTGCCTTTCTCACGTTTGGTTGGCACACTAACACCCCACCAGTGTTTCTGCTTTATATCCCCCAATGTCCCACGGTGTTCCTCCTTCCCAATCAAACTCCAGGTGTCCTCCGTTTTCATCTGTGGGTTCCGCCATCTTTTGGTTGGCATCCGACGTCATCACGGACCTCTGATATCTGCTCGCATGGTTGGCGCGTGACATAATCGCCAGCCAAACCTGAGAAAGGCAGCAGCGCCTGCCGAAACGTCACGTTGGCCCAATAAATATTTTTTTTTTGCAGAAATCCATGGTGCCCTGTTTCCTATCTGATTGCCGAAACTTGGAGTGCAGACAGGGATTCCCTGAACCAGGAGCACCGGTGAATATAAGAAGTTTCCTTATATTGGTATGCAGCAATATCTCTTATTTATTCCTTTAAAAGCAGACCTGGGTTTAGGGTAAGGGGTCCGATTAGCGGTACAGGGTTAAGGTTAGAGACTTACTTTGTGGTGAAACGGCCGGAGGCTAGCTGTACCCTGCGGCTGGCAGGCGGCTAAATGCCTGCGTCAAAATGGCCGCACTGAAATGTCATAAACCATGAACTTTGTGAGTGTAATAATACCCACCCAACCTCTAATATTTTCAAGTATCAGACATATCCCACTATATGTGTCCTTTGTGTTTATAATGCATACGCTTCCTGAGAGTTCCGCTCCAACTACACTCTGTATAAGACCACCCGGAAGGTCTCTTTACTGGAGCAGCATCTCAGAAGCTTAAGGCCTTGATTATACCAGATGCCGGCGGGCGGCAGCGCGATCTGGTCACATCACCCTGAGCTGCTGCCGAGCGGCATCTTTAGTATACACGGGAGACTGGAGAGAAGAATAGCAGAAGAGACAGGGAGGCGTGGTGGAGGCGTGGCTGTGAGTGGTTCACCCTCATTGGCTGAACCGTTCACGTGACGCGACCGTCGCCTCAAGAAAACAATTTTGAAGGTCTCTTCATGTGGCTGACGCTTTGCAGTATGTGTGGCGGGCGAGGTAGGTTTACTTTAATTTGATTACAACAATTTGTTTTTCAGTCGCGCCATGCGACGACGACGGCGATTTTTGGTATAATCACGGCCTAAGAAAAGCAGTTGTACAGTATCTTCCATTTGGATTTTGAGATTATATTTTGCACATATATAAAAAAAAAAAATTTATATGTATCATTATTTATTATTCACTTTACTATCACCGTATTGATTATAGGTATTTAGATAGTTGTACTTAGGTTTTCTTTGTTTTGTATTTCACTTTAATTCAGTCTACTTTATTTGGACCTCTATAAGACGCACTCTCCAACATGGTGGTGTCTATCCCGCGTTTTTTGGAGCAGAGTTGCGTTATATGTAAGAACAGGATCTTGCATCTGATGTTAAAGCAGGTTATGTACACCATTTAACTTTCTTCCCGACTCCTCCCACTGTCACTTCCGAGGCCACAAGCTGGGGCAGATGCAGCAAAATGGAAGCAAAGTACTTTGATTCATATGTGCAGGATATAACAGCCCCAGTTTTGTACTAAAATGGCCTTGATACATTGACCTGTATTTATTAAACAAAACGTTTAGATCAACGTTTCGGTCCTAATTTTGGACCTTTATCATGATAAACATATTTGACAGTACTGTACACTTGAAGAGAACCATGAGGTTTCAAAATCGTTGTACATTATAATTGTACCTATTGAAAACACTGATGTTGGTCATGTACATGGTATCACAAATTACACATTAAGAGTCTCAATTATACAATATGTAGACAACAAGGGGGTCTCTCTTGAGAGGTTCTGTCAATACAAATATACTTTTTATTTTAAAACCTGCCTGAAATGTAACATTTCTTCTGTTTTTTTCTGAGAGCCTGAATTTGGATATGCAATCAGTGAGCACTGTAATTTCTGCAAAGAGAATTCTTCAGCAAGGTTTTCGTTATGAGGAATAATTGCATATTATTGAGCTCACAGAGAAAGGCCCCTAGATCCACAAAGCTATGTTAAATCAGGGCTTCTAATGTGGCGTCACCCAAGATGGGAAAAGACATTCTGTTTCCTGCGTTAACATCGTATCGACAAAGCTAATTATTAACCTGCATTATCATCCAATAACCTGACGTTAAGTATAGGGTGACTAGATGTCCTGGGTTGTCCCGGGAAACACACGGTCACCCTAGTTAAGTATGTTTTTCCAAAACTCCTTTGTCCCGGGAAACACACGGTCACACTAGTTAAGTATGGTATGTTTTTCCAAAACTCCTATCCATACCCTGAAATAGGTTTGTATGTCAAGTTGAGAAACATAACAATGGGAAATAAGAACTGTGGTGTTACACCCATCCAAACCCTGTAAAGCCTTATTTTAGGGTCTGAGTAATGGCACGTTTAGGTATGACCTACCTAACAATGTTATTCCCGGCGTTAGCGGTAACAGACTTGAGAAGCGATGAAAATGCCTCATTTGCATGTAATTTGCATATTATTCCTACCGTCCGTTACAGCTATGCTCTTTACCAGAGAAAATATGGCCTAACGCTATGTTATTGTTCTTTGAAGATACACTTTTAGTATTTTGACCTTGAGTTACTGTAGCTTACCGTCATGATAACCAATTTAACAGAACTTTGTAGATCTGGAAGTGTCCTTCAAGATAAATAACACAAATACAAGTTACAGAAAAGTAAGAATACCCATTATCTCACTTGCATGCCGTGGTTAAGCTGCACACAGAGATTCTGACATGAAAATGTGTACCTTAGGTAGCCACATTTCACTTCTTGTCAATTCTCTATCTTCCTTGTCCCAGGCTAAGCGATACAAACTGCACAATGCAGCAGGCAAATGCTCTAGGGAATGTAATAACATTTCATAGGAAACCGTCAAAAATAATTATATAAATATTGAGCCCTGTAATTTAGGACTATGGAAAGGAAGACTTTGCAGATTTTATTCACACGCTTTTTTTATTAGCTGGCATTAACGAAGCTCTGATAAGGGATATCGGAGATCGATGCCTAGATACCTGTCATTGACTTGAGTGGCAGCTAACTCTGGATCGAGGTCTGACACCTTTAGTGAATCTCACCTGTTGTCTCAAGTGGGTAAGTAATATTTTAATGTTTATAATTCACATAACCCTTGATGATGTACTTTAGTGGGTAATGGTGTATGTATAAATTAAAACATTAATTTGTTTTAATAGCATTATAATAAATGGGAAAATCATTATAAGTAAAGTAATATAAAATATCTACAAAATCTCCCCCCCCCCCCAAAAAAAAATATATGGACCAGAGTCCGGAGATAAAATGTATATAGCTATAGTAATAAATTGGTACACAGACATTAGACAACAGACGACAGATAAGCCCAATGCTACATCCAACATGACAAAAATACACAGTAAAATACTTATATATTCTCTTGAAAAAGGGTCATTTAGATTAACCCTTTGGCCAAAGCGTTGTAAGCTTGCGAGCCACGACAAGGCAGACACCCGTTCGCAAGTCCTAACACTACCAGATAAAATACTAATATACCTCTATTAGGATTCCATATGAATTAAGATGCCAAGTAGCCGACAGGTACTGCTAATCAAATGCCCTTGATTAATTGATCATCAGCAAGTGTGACCACCTCTATAAAAGCCAAAGTTTCCTGGTTTGGAGCATTCAGGTGTGTGTTAACACAATGCCAAGGAGGAAAGACATCAGCAATGATCTTAGAGAAGTAATTGTTGCTGCCCATCAATCTGGGAAGGGTTATAAGGCCATTTCCAAACAATTTAAAGTCCATCATTCTACAGTGAGAAAGATTATTCAAAAATGGAAAACATTCAAGACAGTTGCCAATCTTCCCAGGAGTGGACGTCCCAGCAAATTCAACCCAACATCAGATCGTGCAATGCTCAGAGAAATTGCAAAATACCAAAGAGTTACATCTCAGACTCTACAGGCCTCAGTTAGCATGTTAAATGTTAAAGTTCATGACAGTGTCAATGTTTCAAATTGACAAATGGGGTTCAGTTGATAATAAGTACTTTATTTCAATACATAGTATAGTATGATCATACTTATTCAAATGTGTACAAGACTCTCTCTCTGCCAGGGAGTGTCCAGGCAGCCTCTTTATACATTCTTGGTTCCTTTGCCTAAAAACAGTTACTAGGTAGATTATACTAAACACTCCTTAATTCTTAAACCAATCATATTACAGCTCATTAAACCTGGTTTAAACTAGCCTCAAAACAGCTATGAATAGGTTCCAGGTACCAACTCTCACTAGGAATGTGGGCGTTACTTTAGGCACATTCGTAAATCAACTTACTGTCACGGCTCCTTTTATTCTCCAACATCTCCGGTTTGTTTGGGTATTTTTTTTCGAATGCCACGCACTTCACCGCGTTCATGCCGCATTCATGTCGAGACAGCGCCAATAGTACTGTAGTTATCAGTGAAAGTTTTTATACAGCACGCCGCCCATAATGTTACAGTAGCTTGCTTGTGTACCTCTAATACAGACCTCACATAACTGTGAGACTGTAATGTTGAAAACAGTTGAAAACAATTAAATAAGCACAGCGCTAATACGCTAATACTGTACAATGCACGCGGCCGCGGCTTTAAATGCCGGGACATGCCGCATCAAACACTGCTTCTGCCCGCGGTTTTAAAAGTCGCGCTGAAACGGCCGCAGGAGGCTAAAGGCGGCCGCCACTGTAGGAGTGAAATCTTCCATTTACACCAGGTACATCCTTACTCACAAAATGGATACTGGACATGTCTGACTTTACAAAATGGAAACTGAACATCACTTTCAATCCTTCTCCAGAGACCCCCCCCCCCCCCCGCAGTCCATTTAAAAAATATATCAACAGTATCTTCAATTCAGCAATATTATTTTGTCAACAGTACAATTAGAAAAAGACTGAACAAGTATGGTTTGTTGTGAAGGGTTGCCAGGAGAAAGCCTCTTCTCTCTAAAAAGAACATTTCAGCATGGCTTAGGTTTGCAAAGTTGCATCTGAACAAACCACAAGACTTCTGGAACAATGTCCTTTGGACAGACGAGACCAAAGTGGAGATGTTTGGCCACAATGGAAAATCTAGAAACAAAAAAACCCTGATATGCGCCATAGTAAAATATTCTTTTAATACTATAATATAAAAAGGTATTGCATTGCACTCACAAAAGTGTAGTCTTTCAATCACTTTGAAAACTCAAGATCTCCTGTCTCTGCTGTAATCTTCTCCAAATGTGCTTCACAGAGCACCATTATTCTCGGCTATCAGCCTCTGTGGTGGAAAACACCCCAGACATGCAGTTTGTATTTTCAGTTATTCTCGAATAACCTTTGTGGCCCAAATTGAAAAGGGGGCTTCAGTTTGGCATTTGGCAGAGCTCAGGGTGAGTGGTTTGATGCAATGTCTCCAAGATATATACAAATAAAGGCTGTCATGGGTAACCAGCCATTTGGTAAAGGGCTAGGTAACACTATTTCAAATACAGCAAGGTGTATGGCAGACCATGCATCATATAATTGAATAAAACATATTTCCATTAGTATGCAAAATAACCACATATTTTAAATACAAATGTCATTAGTATAAAAAAAAACATGTTGTAAAGACTGTTTATAAAACTAATACATGTATGAAAAAATTATACCATATTAATAAACAATCAATCTGTATATTTAGAAAAGAGCAAGAAAAGAGGGGCTCACAAATATACAAAGGGATAAATTAATATCCCTCATTCAGTCAAAGAGCCTAAAACACAAAGATGTTCCAAAATATTAGTGTCATACTTGATGTTTGGTCCTACATTATTAGATATCTGTGAAGCAAACAGATGTGTTGACACTATCATGCTTATAAATAGCATATATAACATAGCATACTATAACTAATGGATCTTAGATATAATAGTGCTTATATCCAGATTCTCATTGAATCCCCCGGGTCTTAGGGTGCCCACCTGGAAAGTCCAAAAAGTCTTGTGTCTACAGAGAATCTTGAATCAGATTCCCCCTCCCCCCGCCCTGCTAAAATAGGTGGGGGAACATGCTCAAGACCCATAATGGTCAAACCACTTGGATCTTTCTTTTGACATACAGAAAAATGTCTAGGTCTCCCATGGGTTAGTCTAGTCCTTATATTTTGTGGGGGACTATGTCGATCTTGTATATTTATTTTTATTCTTATGATATCCACACTGTGTTAATGGCATTATAATTGAAGTTATGTTTTAATTGATAGATACACGTCTATTAACAACAAAGTGCATCATTTAGATATTGTAACATATTATTACTATGAGCTGCCCAGACCTATTCGCTCATCGTAATGCCCGTCTATGGAGTACGTACTGTACTTCTGCCCTTGTCCGGGGTTTTCACCTCGCTTCCTCTTGCCGCTGTATCTGGAGCAACCGAGGTTACATTCTAAACATTTACATAATCACTGGTCAATTATTTACAAGTTCTTACATTAGAACCTGGATCCAATCAGATTGTACACACCAGCTATTTACAAGACTGCAAATGGCTGGTGAGTATCATCCCAATTGAAGATTGTTCTTGTATCTTTTTGTTTTGATAAGAAAGGACTCTGGTAGTATGAAATAATTATAGATTTGAATGATTTCAATGTAGTATTGTTTTTGTTCTTCATATACATTTATACATTATAATACTTCTAACATGGATTTGATCCCACATGCAGTAGCTTACTGCAGTTGTGTAATTGAATTACATGTAAATAATTAGAAGTAAACCTTTTCTTGGAATTAAAATCTAATTGCACTCTGTATCCTTTATTTTTGCTGTACAGAATCATTGCTGCTTTACCAATAGTAGTGTACACGCTTTGTATAAATTTACTTTTATTCAGAGTACTGTGTGTTTATATTCACAGAATATCAGTTTATTTAAATGTATTTTAATGTGCATGGATTTTTCACTATTATATTCACTTTTATGTCATTATATTCTTATTCTTCACATGTGGGTTGCACTTGTACTGTTGCTGCCTATTTCTATGCTACTTTACCAATCAATGTGAACTCCGTTGGGATTTTAACATTGTATATTTTGGAGCTTCTTAACCAAAACAGAAAGTGATGTTGGCATTGTTTACCTACTGTATATTCTGCTTTATTATACAGTTAAGAATTAATTATCATTATAGAAGTGACTGAAACATTCAAAAAGATTTTCAGTATTTTATTATAATCGCCTAATGGTTATTTTGCTCTCCATGGCTGTCCATAAAACAAAGAAAACAAAACAAATCTGAAATAAAGAGCACTGGCAATAAGAAAAAAATATGATGATTGAAATAATTATGTGGAATTCATTACCTATGGAGACTGTGATGGTAGATACAATAGATATGTTTTAAAAAAAAGGTTGGACATCTTTTTAGAAAGGAAAGGTATACATGGATATACCAAATAAGTAAACATGGGAAGGGTGCTGATCCAGGGAGAAATCTGATTGTCATTATTTGGAATCAGGAAGGAATTTATTTTTTCCTTATGAGACATCATTAGGGGATATTTCACTGGGGGATTTTGTTTGCCTTTCTCTGGATCAATATACTGTAAGTACAAATATAGGATAAAGTATCTATCGTCTAAATTTAGCATAGGTTGAACTAGATGGACGTATGTCTTTTTTCAACCTCATCTACTATGTAACTATGTAACAAGTATAAGTAATTCATAAGCGATAAATAATCTTGGTTTATTTTCAACTTTGGTCAGCGCAGTCACCTTTGTAACATTGTATTTGTGTAATAAAGATAGTATGCAAAAGATATCATGACAAAATGTATTGGTAGCTTTAGGTCTCAAGAGGCTGCCTGAACCTTTAACCAAGGATTCGTGGTTTAAAGCAGCAGTCCAAGCTGCCAATTTTTTATTTTATTTTATATTTTTTTCCCTTTAATATGTACATCAATACAATCCACACAATGATAAGTAATTCGCTAAGTTGCCGATCGATCGGCGAAGATTTGGCTCAAGGGTTCACTAAAAGCATGTCAGTGCAGCAGAAGAGGACCAAAGATACAAAGTTCTGTGGGGAAGATCATGTGACCAGGCAGTCACTAGATACAATTGGTGCACTGCTAGAGAGGGCAGAGCTCAAAGAGGGGTGTTCCAGAGCCTGTTTCAGAAGAGGAAGGGGATGTGACTTTGTAAAGGGTTGCTATGTAAACAAAAAATGCTTGTTACATTATAATACATTACAAATTTCATTCAGAGTTGTTGTTTTTTTTTTTTATAAATGCTACAAGTATTTTCTCATAGTACAGAACTGATTTATTTATTTAAAAAAAAAAACATATGAAGGATATTGCTTTTTCTGCATCTTTAAAAGTGGCTTCTAAAGACTGATCACAGACCATAAAAAGGGATCCAGGGATTGAAATTCAGTGTCGCTTTGGACAACAGTGATTAAACACAAAAAGAGCAGAAAGGGTTGAAAACATTAAGCAAAGGCGGGTTTATTTGTTCTACTGTAAAGAAATCATTGTATTGACCAACCTAAGAAACATCCCATGGCTCTACAGCCAATACCTTCACCTTACACCTGCATTTACAGATCCGCCAGACAATCATGCCACTGAAATGTCATACTGAGTAAAGTGGTAAACACCGTGGGCCTTTTCAGGTCATGGCAGCGATTGTGCACTTGCATAGCTATGTTACAATCTTATGACAGGATTGTTATTTTGTTTTCATGTATTTATAATGCGCCAACCTATTGTGAAGAATAGAGCAATAGGGGTGTAAATGCCATGCCAATAAAATGACACAATTAACATATATGGGAGCAGCAGGTAAAGAGGGCAGAAGAGTGTCCCTTGATGACACACATGGCATGGCACAGGATCCAGCATGCCAGGGGCCCTTGTGCCGTACCAGGTATATCATGCACCTAATGCTCATATCTCCATTTGTGTCAGCAGGAAGGTGGCGGCGATCATGTTATCGCTACCGAAGCAATCACACGGCCGCGGTACAAGGCATCGTAGACCCCTGAAGCATGAATTGGAGAATGCTGAACACGTGACAGTGCTGTTCACTTAAAGTAGTCGCAGATGTGTGAGGGGAGAGTGTGTAATATAGGGACAGAGAAAGGTACACTTACACAAAAAGGGAGAAAAAGGAAGGAGGGGGAGACCATATAAGCCAAAGAAGAGAGACAAAAAGGGAGTGTGCAAATAATACAAAATACTTGCTAGTCAGAGAGCGCGTATTAAATACTTGTAGCAGGCCACTGAAATCTAAAAGGGATGTGTGATCTCATCTGTGTTCTTGGGTTGCATCCACGCAGATATGCAAACCCAATCATTATGGTGCAACATCCCATTGGAAACAGTATGGCAATGAATTTGAATGGGAAAAGAACATTGGTATTTGCATCCAGTATTAAAAAAAACAATGGCTTGAATAACAAATTGAAATAATTCCCCTAGCAGGTGGGTTGTGTAACCTTGTGATACCACGAAGTGAAACCGTCAGTTTTCTATACATTTTCTTTAACTGAGTTCACATGCAGTTACTGTACAGTACGTGTAATCAGGGAATATAGAAGTGGCATACTGTCATTGGAATTAACCGCAATTCTTTTTCCCAAGATAACACTATTTCTCTGTCAAATAAAAATCAGATTAAAAAAAAAAAGTTATGGTGAGTAAAAAAAAAAAGTGACAAAAACCCTCCAAAAGGTGACACACTGAGTGCTCATTTGCATGTCATTACCCAGAATCCCTAGCTGCAGTAGAAGCATTGTATGCTAGGAGATAATGGTGACAGACAGGGTTGCTGACCTCTCTGAGTGATGTGAATGTGCTCACAAGTGGTATTTTTATTTGCTGCTCAAATAAAAATGAAATTCTCATATGCACAAAGCCTGCTTTATCAGGATATGATGGGACTGGTATATATTGATGGATTGGTATTTGACCCTTTCAGCAACTTCCGTAATTATTGTGGATCTAACAACTGCTTTATTCTAGTTTTGCAAAGGAAAATATCGCCAAGAGGAAAGAAGATATAAGGGGGGCAACGTTTCGGCGGGTGAGCCCCTTCTTCAGGCCCATTCCCAGAGATCAACGGATCAATGGTACTTCCCTTAAACCCTGAGAATAAAACCTATGTATCTGGAAGAACAATATGCAAACCCTTCATAGTGAGATAAACACTCAGGCAAATGCCAGCACAGATCAACTGGTCAATAGGCAAAAGGCTAGCATAAAGTATATTACATTCTATCTCTAGCATAAAGTATAACCTAAAGCTCCAAGTGTATCAGTAGTAAGCACCCACGCAATGGCTGACAACGTATGCACAGCTCCCAGAATGTCCAAATCAGTCAATACTACCAATACTGTGCAATGCTGCGGGAGAATAACTGTGATGCAAATTAAAGGGTTAAACGTAATAAGTGATTAATACTACAGTTCATATTTAAAATAATTATACCATTAATGTATCAATTGATATCCGAGATTGTCAAGTGACTGTTTGAAACTTCTATAAAACGTTGGCATCCCAGCGTCAGAAAACAACAATATCGTGGCCTTAAATTTCAATAATCCCTTTGGATACAAAAGGTGATTTGTGGCCATTATTCTCCCAGTAAAGCCGGGTAATGTTGGCAATTTGCCAATCAGCTTTTAGAGGTGAAGACCTGCATAGAGCACGTCTCCCCAATGCGGCTCTGGCTTGGGAGGGTCTGAGGTTACCAGACGCTAAACAGGAGCTGAGAACTGGGCGATTGGTCACTATCTGGGGAGATCATGAGACGAGGGACTATGCGGAGGGGCAAGGACCAGACGCTTTGCAGGGGATGCGGGGGCACAACATCCAAGAAATATTTACTGGAGGCGGGGATCCTCTAGGGACCAGACGCTGTGCATGTGGACCGGAAACTTTGCGGCTGAGCGGGATTTGGATGCTGGGACCAGACGCTATACAGCCTGGGGGCCGGGATTTGGAGATGATGGACAGGGAGGGGGTGAGTAAATCGCAGGACCCGACGATGGGAAGACATGCCAAATTTTCCTCAGGGGAGGGGGGGGTTATAATTAGTATTATTTAGTCATTAGTATGAATTCCCTAAGAGCGTGGCATTACTGGCCTATTATATGCTGGCTGTATTATAGGACTTTATTGGCCAGTAATACCCTATTCTTTGAAAATGATTACATATATGTAGCGCACTTTCCCCACTGCCTGAGAGATGTGTGGCTACAGTGTGTGCATATGGTGCAATACCTGTGGTGCACAGGAGATCTGAGGCTATGGCCCCGCTGCCTGCGCATCTGCAAGGCTGGCGGCGCGAGCAGCCGAGTCCTCCGGTCTGCAGAGAGCTGCAGGGGAAAGACAGGGGGGGCTGTGATGGAGGTGTAGCCGTGACTCTATCCGGCAGATTCGTCCTCATTGGCTGAACCGCTGGGGGGCGTGACCTAGCGCTCCGTCGCGAGTCTTGATTCTGAGAGGAGAAACTGTCGGCGCAGCACAGCGGCGCCCTCTCGCAGCGTGCCCGGCCCCAGTGTGGGGCGGCTCTTGTCCCTGCATCGTCCACCAAAGCGGGCGCTGCAGTAGCCAGCGGGGACCTGGCCTAAGTCTCCACTACTGGGACAGAAAAAGCAAAAGAAAACAGCGCACAACGCTCATAGTGTAGTATATCAATAAAATGCATTAAATGACAAAAGATCGGTAATCTGCGTACATCAAGTAAAGGAAAATCAGCACGTCATGGGACAAAATTACCCATACGGCACACCACACTGGGGTCAGGAACACCACGGGTCAGCAACCAACTGTTACTACAGTTCAGGGCAGTCCACGAGTCACCAGCGTATCTCCAATATTGGACATTCACTCTGCGTGTTACACCGGAGGTTCCGTCGGCACTTGATGATCTCACTCAAAAGCGCCACTTCAGTAAGGTATAGTATGTCCCAGGAATAGAGTCCCTTCTCACAGGCTTAATCCAGCCCGGCTCATCTCCAGCACTGGCTCCACGTGTGGCACCAGGAGTTCTGTCGGCGCTCGAATGACGTCACTGAAAGGCACCGCGCCAGTGATGTGGAGCGAGTCACGGCAAAGGGGGACTAATAAAATCAGTAAAGTTCAGAAATTGATATTTCAACGCGTTTCAAGGCTACAGCATGCCTCTTCATCAGGGTCCTGACCCCAGTGTGGTGTGGCGTATGGGTAATTTTGTCCCATGACGTGCTGTTTTTCCTTTACTTGATGTACGCAGATTACCGATCTTTTGTCATTTTATACATTTTATTGATATACTACACTATGAGCGTTGTGCGCTGTTTTCGTTTGTTTTTTCTGTTCTAGTTCTTGGTGTTGTTGAGCCACCCCTTTTAACAGCTGCAGACTGTTGACTTGTTCAAGTTCACTTATATTTATTTTTTATATATATCACATTATTTTGCACCTTAATATAATTACTTAGTGCACTAGTACGATTTATGGTTGCGCACTTCTATCTTTTTTGTTTCCACTACTGGGAACCTTGGGTATACCCGAGTCGGTAGCGCCTGCACCTGTACAGGATTCTATGATGTAGAATAACCCCACTACAGGACCCGCATACAATGAAACACACACTTATGAAAGATAACAGTTTTACTGAACATAAATAACCTAGGATATATACATACCACCAACCAGGCCACGCACGGCCGTACCCTCCAATGCTCCGCTCCCCACCCAAGGTGTGTGTGACAGCGCTGCCCCACTATAGTGTTTGAGTTGGTGCACTGATGCGTTGGGTACCTGCCGGGTGATGCCACACCTGGGCGTGCTGATGCCACGATGCTGGGATCCACGGATACGATGCTGATACTGTGAAGCCTCCGCCTCAACGTTGGGTGGGTCCCTCGTGGATTGCACCACCGTAAACAATGTCTTTATTAATGTAGGGCGATCTGTGTCTTGGACCACAATATTGCTAACCAGGGCAGGGTCCCTATCTGAGGGGCAAGTCCCTATCGCAGCCACAAACTATGTGGGAGTCTGGGCCTAGCTGGGGCATAATAGGGGGTATCTATCCTAGTGCAGATGCAACTGACATCTGCACATATAACTTACTCCTTCCTTGTCCCAGCTCCAACTGCCACTCTCCTAACTGTCAGCTCACACGTCAAGCACACCCAAAGTTCCAATCTCCCCTCAGGAGATTCCAGCAGTCCTATTGGCTGTACTGTGTCGTGTTGTGCAGCCCCTGGGGCTGCTGGAACCTTTGCGCAAACCTTTTCTGCGCATGCGAGCGCACAAACAAAATGGCGGCGCCCTTACCGGCTACCTGCCTGCAGCGGAGGTGAGGAGAGCTAAAGGGAGGACCGGGCTACATATACTTTTTAAAAACCCTGAATACTGCTTTATTTTAATATATTCCTATGTACAAATGTATAACATAGTATCATATCAACGTTTTGCTTATTTTATTATCCATACTAATTATCGAAATAATCGGCTTATTCAAACCCAGTTTTTTTTTTAATTGAATATTATTTTTCTTGTTATTTGTTTTAGGGCTGGAGTAGTTTAGTGGTAAGGACACTGTCTTCTAAGTAGGTGAACCTGGTTCAGCTCCCCTTGTAACCTTGGGCAAGTCACTTTATGTCACCGATTGCCGCAAGAGCAAAATGATTGTACCACAACAATAATCCTGGACACCCCACCCCTCTCCCAACCAGGTCTCTTCTTGTCATTGGCTTGCAGCCTAAGCACATCAGTGAGAGGCGCGTGCCAGGCTCGCGCGCACTGGAGACTGGGGGAGCGCGGCGCGTGATGTCACGCGGTGCTGCACCGGCTGCCCGAGCACAGGAGGGGGAAATCGGAGTAGGACGATGACCTCACTGGAGGCAGCGCGAGCCTCCTGGCGCGAGACGCGTGTGGGCAACCGTTAGCACTGGTCGCCTCTCTACCTGCGCGAAGCGGGCAGAGGCACGACACGCTGTCCCAGCGCGGGGGAGAGGGGGCGGCTACCGGGGCAGCTGTCCCAGCGCGGGGGAGAGGCCACCGGGGCCGCTGTGAGCGCAGGAGAGAACGCCCCCCTCCTGTGTCCGCCCCCCGCTGTGCGGTTATGGGGGACCGTGCACAGCGCGAGGCGGGCGCTGCAGCCGGGTCGCACCTGCAGAACGGATTCCACCCGGTTCAGACCCCGCCGCCGCCGAGCAACGGGGAAGCGAGCCGAGGCCTCGAGGAGCAGGGCAACCGTGCGCAGCCGGAGCCCCCTCACCAGGGATCCCCGGCCAAGAAATGCCGGCTCCGGAGGAGACAGGACTCGGGCAGGAGGAGCAGGCCGCGTGAGTGAGCGGGTGGGCACGGGCACTGCCAGCACCGGGGGGGGGGAGTATTGGCGGCACCGGGGGGCACCGCCAGCCTGGCCGCACCGGTTTGCATGATGTGACGGGTCATTAAATAGGGTAGCACATTATTGGGATTCCTGGGTGCTTTGTTATTAGTTTGAATCATTGAATCACATTTGCTCATATTGCCCATTTTCAAAATTGAATAGCAAAAAAGTCAATTTAAATACCTTTAAAAACAAAATGTAAAGGGGAAATGACATGTGGCCCGTCAGGGCTGTCTGAACCGCATTTGTAATGTCTGTGAATTTATAGTTATACACGTTAGAGATCACCATCTCATTTGAGAACGGTTTAGGGGTTATAATGTTTATGCATTAACAGTGCGCAGATGGAAGAGAATCGGTGGTGTAGGAGCAGTTTTTGGGTGGGGGTAGTTTACATAGAAAATTATGTTTAAAGGGGGGTGGGGGGAAGCTGCAGCACCCGCTGTATCCCCAGGTCCTGTCCCCGTGAGAAGAATACGGTGTCTTATTCCTCTCCTTCCCATTGCACCTTTTGGTGATTGTGCACCCTCCCCCTACTCTCTCCCTCCCACTCTTGGCACTGCAGACAAGGGGGAAGTGTCTGGAGCGCCGCAGTATTTTCTCGCATTGCAGATGGTTACGGTGCTAGAAATTACAAATGTATAAAGCAAGATCAGATCAAAGATCCAGCACTGAATCCTCCACATCTAACGTTATATGCCCATCAAGCCCCAATGCCTTAAAATAATCACACACTGTGCTACTACATTGTAATGCAATGATGAATCAGTATCTTCCATTCCTATAAACCGTACCCATCCATATTCAGTTTCCACTCGCATCACCAATAGTCAGTTTCCACTCGCATCCAACATGATACTTAATAGGAAAGTCTTGTGATTGCAACCTAGACGGTATGTGCACACTTTCCATTGTGCACTAGAAATATCCTTGCCACCAGGAAAGTGACACCACTTATTACCAGGGCTTGGCAAAAATACTGCGATTGTGCAGTGGAGCGTTTCCCCCTCGCCCACTTTATAGGGGGTTCTCAGCCTGTCCTTCCCTCGCACCATAAAACAAGCAGCGGCTGGATTGGTGAAAGCGCAGTCAGTAGGTGTGTAGTCCGATCGCTAGGAAATAAATGCGGAGTTAAATGTCGTCTCTGCACAGCCAATGAACGGAGCGGAGGAGCAGACACACCCACTGACAGCACAGGGGGCCGGGCCGGGGGCCAGCCAATGAGCGGAGCGGAAGAGCAGACGCACCCACTGACAGCACAGGGGGCCGGGGGCCAGCCAATGAGGACCCAGTGAGCATGGCTTTTGTGGCTTGATGGTAAATGCCGTGTGCAGAAAGCCAAGATCATTAGGCGTTTCGCAATTTATATGCAGGGAAAAAAATGTGACCTTGTTCCGAAAGATTTCAGACAGGACATTCTTGAAATGTAAAGGTTCAGGTCACATCTCTTCGGATCGTCTGAGTTGCTTTGAGTTTTGATTGAAGCTTAAGCTGCTCCCTTATTACTGCACTTAACAATGAAGCTCATTGATGGCAAGAAACACTGTGAGTAAAGTTCATTAATATTATAGGTGCAAATCATTGATTACTATGTGCCGTTTTGGATAACGGCACACGTTCAACAGCATAGTTTTGTTTCTTTTTAAGATGATGCTTTTAGTATGTATACAGTATATATATATTGTATGCTGTTAAGTATACTTGCCTTTCACACATGACAGGTGTGGGGACTGTGATGCAAATAGATCAGTCAACATTTTGTAACCCGGCATGTGTAATGAAATATGTCAAGAATCCTCCATTGGCATTCAGCTGTGTACAGTGCTTTTTGTTTTGCTAAATTCAATTGTGCTCTATTAAGATTTGCGCCCCCTTGCACAATTTCTATTGTAGCTAAGTAACACATTTACAGAATACTGATATGCACAATCTGATTATATTATTTGAAATGTTGGATATATTCTACATTTCTTTTATAGTTAGGTCTTTTCAAAAACAGAACACAGCACTTTTTAGAATGTTGCTCATATACAGTATATTGTTGAACGTTACAAAAAGGGTATTTAGTACTACACTACATTGTTTGATAATAGACATTTAGTCACCAAAGGAATAGGCTTTTCAAAAACGGCAGGAAAGTAAGCGTATCATTTACAGCTAAACCATGTTTTTCTGGTTTGGTGGGGCATTTAAAATTCATGTGCAGGTTGTTATGACCGATGTCAAATTACTGTTTAGCTGAGCATTTTAATAAACAGGAGTAAAGTGCATTGAGAATAGATCTCTACAGTCCTGCTCTGTGTAAACATTTTCAGGAAAAAGTGTTTGACTAAATTCTTAAGTGAAGTACTTTTTTACAATTCCAAGTTGTCCCAAATATCAGTTCCGTATAACTACAAATGGGAGGATAAAAAAATCCACACACTATGGCCCATATTGAGTAAGCGTGCTATTCCATAATGCATTTTCTGGTCCCGGAATAAATTTGAATATCTTGTGGAATAGCTCGGCTTTGTTAAACATTGGCCTAAACATTTATTTTTTAGGGAGATAAAATGCAAGCAGCACAGAAACAGATACTGTACTTGCTTGATCTGCCATGTTTATATTGCGAGATGTTTGCCAACTAACCTCTGGCCCACAATAAAAAGCAATACAAGTGTCCTTAACAGTTTCCATGTAATTTTTATTGGCCTTTTCCACTGAAAATATGCATGTTATATCACCTGTAAACACGCACGCAGCCTTCCCCATACAATTTACTGTACAACAAAAAGTATTATACAATAAATAGAATCCATTTTTTGTACGTGTACTGTATTATATTGCATTAAATGCTCTTTCTGTTAACCCAAATAGTTTGATTTTATTTTTTGGGATGGAGAGGGAGAAAAGAGCTTAACTTGCAACAACTTTAAAGCTGCAGTTCAGTCAATATCCTGCATGTGTGTTTTTTTTAATAAATCAGTTCTGTAGTAAGAAAAAATACTTTTAGCATTTTCTGTTTTAAAAAAAACAACTTTGAAAGACCAATTTTCTTGTATTCTATTTTAACAGCCATTTGCTAAGGCACAGCCCCTTCATGTCCTGTCACAAGCTCTGGCACACCCCTTTGTTAGCCCTGCCCTCCCTCTAGCACATGTCAGTGCAGGAGTGCTCATGAATATTCATGAGCTTCCACTGAGAGACAGAAGCAGAATATAAACAGATCCCTTCACTAATTATGTCACCAAATTTCGCCGATCAATACCTGGAGAACGAATTGACCTGCAGCTATACAGTTCTTTAGGTAATTAGAGATTGCCCACATGAAACTATTGAAGTAAAAAAATAAATAAAAAAAAAAAAAAAGACTGAACTGCAGCTTTAACATCATTTTCTTTGTTCTACTTTAAAGGTGTTATCCCACAGTCGACCAGTTGACTTTCTAAGGGACTTTTGAATGGGAAAATGTTTGTCAATCAAGTGTTTTTCTTTACCTTTATCCCACTCTAGCCTTACCGGAGAACCAATAAAGTTAAGGTTAGGTGGGTTCTGCTTGTACAAGCACTTACTGAATACAGTCACATCACACAAAAGGGAGCAGCCAAAGGATACCAAACCCCTCCCAACTTTAACTAAAAAAAAAAAAAAAAAAATGAAATGATAGGTGTCAGATTTGGGTAAAGGAAAAGGTATCAAATTACCCAGATGAGACCTCTGCACACGCTGGGTGACCGATAGACGTAGCTACTACGTCATGGGTCTGGCACTCCAGGGGCCTCATGACAGTAATTACGTCTTAATGTTACTGCTAGTTTTTCTAGGGGAGATTGCAGCAGGAGCGCAGAACAGAATCTGAGGAAGTGGAATGGAAGGAGGATTCCTTCCGTTCAGTCATTGGTGACGGAGCGGTCACATGATCGCGAGTGCTGAAGGGGCTGTGGCATCCAAAGGGTTTTAAACATGTCGCTGGAATTAGCACATTGCTCCTAGGAGGATTATCAGTTTAAACAGTGGCTCTCCATTTTACCTTCTTGGCTTGTCTATTTGGATATTAAAGAAATACAACTTTGGCTTTCTGGTTAGCAAATATAACTTAACCATTAAGGATGGCTTTCAGACAGCTTTGCTGTATGATATTTAAGAAGAATACTTACAGGCAATGACATTTAACCATTAACTAAATCTAACTTTGTTAGGTAGAGTCTAGACATCATTGGGTAAATAATGAATGTACATATTTGTTGCTGCAGATTGTGACTACCCCTTGTTTGCATAGGTCAAAGCAGTGGTTGGTAAGCTGTGACCCCTGATCAATCAATGACCCTTTCAGCATTCTTAATATTTTGTATTCTGACTTTTAATCCTTTTTCTTTGTAAGTCATTCTAATGTTGCCACCCTCTTGTTGATTTGAAATGTTTTTTTTTCAGTAACCATGGTATTTTAGCCTTTTTATTCTTATGACTCATGCATCTGTTGTGTTTGCGAGGGTCATACTTAATAGACTAGGTTGCAGCACTATTTTTGTTTAGTTCTAATGTTGTCATACAGTACAGCTCACAGTATCTTGTGGGTGTGCTGAACGTATGGTAAATACTATAATGTTGGTAGGTATCTTTTCAGATTAGTTTAACAAAGTGAATAATGAATGCCCATTATTCCCCATCCCATGTATTTTAAACACTTTGAAAACTGTAGAAGAGCATTCACCTGCTGTGTAAGTGTCTATCACAGTGCAGATGTAAGTCGGCTGTTTTGATAACTGTAGATGCACAAGGTCCCCCTGAACTTATTGAACTGTGCCATTATTATTCAGTTGTGAGTACATCAATTTCCAACTATTTGGACAAAGTTGGCTATTTGAATTAATGAGACATTTCTTAAAAGCCAAAGAAGACACAATGCACAACTTGGTCAATGAAGGGATTCCATGACTTAACTGAAACTTGCTGCTTCCAGAGGGAATGATTGCAAATTCGGAAGAGCAAAGTGCAAGTGTTTTGGTTGTAAGAGGTGTGTGTGTTTTTTATTTATTTTTTCAGGGGGACCTTGTGCATCTATAGTTATCAAAACAGCCCATGTACTGTGTAAACGTTATACCCTAACCTCAGTTATTCATGCTTTGGCAATACTGAAATGTTTTTCTGTCATGCCAATAAAGCTGATTTTGTGTGTGTGTGTGTGTGTGTTGTCCGTTGTCCTGAAGGCAAAATCCATGATGATCTTCATTAAAACTACAGTTCAACATGCCGCTTTAAATGTTTTTTTTTTTCCCATTCAATATGTGCATTAATACAATCTGCACACTGACAAGTGATTAGCTAAGGTGCTGATCGATTTGTTCTCCTGTAATCGATCTCTTTGCTCTGGGTTATTTAATTCACTGTTATTGCTACCACAATGCAAAGTTCTGTGGGGAAGATCATGTGACCAGCCAGTTACTACATACAATTGGTGCACTGCTAGAGAGAGGGCAGGGCTCAAGAGCCAGAGCCTATCAGAAGGGGGTGGGACTTTCTAAATGTTTTCTATAGAAACAAAAATGCCTGTTAAAGCAGCAGTTCAAGCAATATCTTACATGTGTTTTTTTTTGTTTTTTTTTAATAAACCAGTTATGTACTATGAGAAAATACTTGTAGCATTTAACATTTAAAAAAAAATGTTTTAAAGACATTTTTAATGTTTCTAATGTCTGAAGCATTTCCAGAGTGACAGCCCCTTCCCCTTCTGATAGGCTCTGGCTCTTAAGCCCCGTCCTCTCTCTAGCAGTGCACCAATTGTATCTAGTAACTGGCTGGTCACATGATCTTCCCCACAGAACTTTGCATTGTGGTAGCAATAACAGTGAATTAAATAACCCAGAGCAAAGAGATCGATTACAGGAGAACAAATTGATCAGCACCTTAGCTAACCACTAAGGCAATCATATTCCAGGTACAACATTGCCCAAAATGCTGTGCAAGAACTGAATTAAATAACCCGGAACAAGCGATCGATTACAGGAGAACAGATCGATCTGCAGCAAATCACTTGTCAGTGTGCAGATTGTGTTGATGCACATATTGAATGGGGGAAAATATATATATATATATATATATATATATAAATTTTTTTTTTTTTTTAATGGCAGCTTAAAGCTGCAGTTCAGTCTTTTTTTTTTTTAATTTATTTTTTTACTTCAATAGCTTCATGTGGGCAATCTCTAATTACCTAAAGAACTGTATAGCTGCAGGTCAATTCGTTCTCCATGTATTGATAGGCGAAATTTGGTGACATAATTAGTGAAGGGATCTGTTTATATTCTGCTTCTTTCTCTCAGTGGAAGCTCATGAATATTCATGAGCACTCCTGCACTGACATGTGCTAGAGGGAGGGCAGGGCTGACAAAGGGGTGTGCCAGGGCTTGTGACAGGACATGAAGGGGCAGTGCCTTAGCAAATGGCTGTTAAAATAGAATACAAGAAAATTGGTCTTTCAAAGTTGTTTTTTTAAAAACAGAAAATGCTAAAAGTATTTTTTCTTACTACAGAACTGATTTATTAAAAAAAAAAACACATGCAGGATATTGACTGAACTGCAGCTTTAAATTAGAATACATTTTTTTTTTTTTTTTTTTAAATGCTACAAGTATTTTCTCATAGAACTTATTTAAAAAAAACACAGGTAGATTATTGCTTGAACTGCAGCTTTAAAGTGGCAAAACATGAAATCGTATGGGAGTTTAAAAAGAAATCAGCTCTGCAATATCAGAATACATTGTAGCTGCTGAGTTACACTGACTGAAGGTTTCTGTGAAACTGAAAGGCTGCCATCGTTAGGCCGTGGCCATAGTAGGCACAAACAAATTAATTTACTTGAACCTGTCCGGCCATACTGCACGCGATGGAGCGGCAGAATTTGGAGGAGACAAATCCATTTGCTATTTTGTGCGATGGCCACGTCATATGCCGTTTTAACCAATGAGGGCAAACCTCTATTGTTCAGCCTGGCGACGTCACGGCCAAACCTCTCCGTCGCGCGTGTCAACGGAGCGCACAAATCGCTCAGGCGACAGCCGTACAAACCTATTTCCAGGTCTGTCGTGCTTACTATGGCCCGACCTAAAACACACAATCCAGAATTTTTACAGATTTATAACAGTTGCATCAACCGATTTGCCATCTTGGGTAAGAATGTAGAATTATACTTTGTCACATGCTTTAGATCTACACATTGTCACATGCTTTACATGTCTCGATTACTGCAACCTCCTGCTGTCCGGCCTTCCTGCTTCTCACCTGTCTCCCCTACAATCCTAAACGCTGCTGCCAGAATCACTCTACCCTTTCCTAGATCTGGCTCAGCGTCTCCCCTGCTGAAATCACTCTTCTGGCTTCCTATCAAATCCTGTATTACCCATGCAATTCTCCTCCTCACTTTTAAAGCTTTACACTCTTCTGCCCCTACTTACATCTCATCCCTAATTTCTCGCTATGCACCACCCGATTCTTGCGTTCTGCTCAAGGATGTCTTCTCTCTACCCCCTTTGTATCTCAAGCCCTCTCCCGCCTTAAACCTTTTTCACTGACTGCCCCACACCTCTGGAATGCCCTTCCCCTCAATACCCGACTAGCACCCACTCTATCCACCTTTAAGACCCACCTTAAGACACACTTGCTTAAAGAAGCATATGAGTAGCACCGTAGATATTACTAGACACATATTACATAAAGCTTGGCCCCCTGCAGAAGTACTTACCAAAATGCCCTCCTACTGTTTCTGTACGTTTCTCCTACATACCAATTAGATTGTAAGCTCCTCGGAGCAGGGACTCCTCTTGCTAAATGTTCTGTTTGTCTGAAGCACTTATTCCCATGACTTGTTATTTATTTTTATTTATTTGTTATTTATATGATTACCACGTGTATTACTACTGTGAAGCGCTATGTACATTAATGGCGCTATACAAATAAAGACATACAATAAGAAAGGGGGGGGGGGGAATGTAGTATTGATGTTTTTAAAACAAAAAGAATGGTAATGTATTGCCCATCAAGGTTCATTAATAATATTTGATGAGGACACCTTTTGAAATAAACCCCCTTTTTGGGGGTGGGGGGTCTCTAGCCATTATTTATATGGTGAGAGGTGTTTTTGCTGCCTCCTCAGGATCACAATAGTAAACATGTGTGCAGAAGTATTAGTTTGCCAGTGTAGTATGTGGAATGAAAAATGCTCATGTGGACATTGGGAGCCTGCAGCTATATGCTCATATGCAGTGTTCGACAAACCTATACATTTGCTCGCCCCGGGCGAGTGGATTTAACCCCCGGGCGAGTAAATATTGGCCCAAGCAGCACACGTTTGGTACTAGGTGGCGAGTAGATTTTTTTGTGTGGCGAGTAGATTTTTTGGTGATTTGTCAACCACTTGGCAAAAGTTCTGTTATTTGGGTCTCATGACTCCTAGGTGTTTTCTTACACTTTACAGTACAGTGCACGCTCATCAGTGTAGATGGGGCTGCAAATCATTGTAGTAAAAAGTAAACCAGAGCCCCCAACAGTTTAACTATAAGAAAGAAAACCTACCATTCACAGTGCATTTCAATGAACCATTACAAATGTGGTGTTGGATGACAGCACATGCAGTAATTTTCCGAACTTCTGAGATGTCGTGGAGACCAAGATAAATAAACATCACTGACCTGTGTTGTGTTGTGGCGAGCTTTAATGTTCCTCTGCATTGTTACACTTGCTGTAACTGTCCACTTATGTAGTGTGGCCAGGAACAGTAGCTATAAACAATGGTTAAACTGGAAATAATTGCATGTAGTGTATGATTTTGCGCTTTAGTATGCTTTGCTTCAGTTTTGATGTGATGTAACATTTGCTTTTTAAATGGGTGACGAAATGCCTTTCACTAATAGAAAAATCTAACCTTGTAGGACACAATATTCAAGTGATATGTTAGAAGTGACCATGGTATGCAAACAGTAAATCTAGTAACAGGAGTCATGCATACTAGCAACATATCCAAATTTCCAGTTTAAATAATGTATTGTTGAAGCCAAGTATTCAAATGTACCTTTATCAGGCGCAAATACAATACTGAATAAATGCCTAAAATTGAATAAATACTAACACATTTAGGAACCAAAGGAGCTACACACTAAGCCACTTTTGTCTTCTGCAGCAAATATAACAATCTTTTCTCTCTCGGGCTTCATGCATTTTACTTAAAGCAGCATGCTGTTTATTTTTTAATGTGGTACTGTAGATTTAAATGCCATTTTGTTTCCCCTGGAGTGGATGGTACCAGAGACATCGTCCCTGTTAAGTATCTTGGGAATTAGGGCGTTCCTGGAGCTTATATTAACTCTGCTCTGGAGACCCTCCTGCTTCTTATCTGTAAAAAAAAAAAAAAAATCAGAGTCGGTGGACCTGCTCCTTTCTAAGTTCCTTAGGCATACCATTGTAATGTCCGTTTTTGATATGGCGGTTTTATTGAATACATACAAAGGCACCTCGTATCAGATACTGCATCAAGTGATGTCATCGTGCAACATAAGATCTAAGTTGGTGTAAGCTTTGCTGCTTAATACATTTGCGGTCACTTGTGTTTCCTAGGTTTTTAAAATCCAGTTAATCTACTGTTCAATTGAATGTATATAACCTTTTAACCATTTAGAAAATAGGTCTAGGTCCTAGTTATAGTTCGTTTATAGCTGCTTTAAACATTTACCCAATCTGGTCGTATTGTCTTACATTCTCTGAGCATACACACACACACGCACACACACTTTGAAATATCGATGTTGGTGTATAAAATATAATTTACCCTCTGATCACAAATCTTTATAAAAATTTCCGGCTGTGTCCTGTTTTGTAGAAATATATGTACTGTATGCAAAAAAATGTTAGCGAGCCTTCTAAAAATGACAGCCATTGTGAGTTACCTTTTGCAAAGGGATACACATATATATAGATATCTATCTTAACAATGGTAGCAAAAATTATATAACCAACGGTTTTCAATTAATTGCAACACCAATATCTTAACACATTTACTAATGGACAGATGGAAAATATCTTCGAGTTAACAGAAATGCATTCACAGCAAACCAATGGTTTTTCTTAGTTGCGCCCGTTCTTCTACCTAAGGAAAGATTATAAAGTGTGTATGTTCAACTTTTGTCCACGAGTATGTGAATGGACTATTCCATTTCCTGGCAGAACTCTTTGCTTAATATGGATTTCTCAATCTACTCCACTCTTCAATAAATAACCTTATATAACCTCTCCAATGACAGGCACATGACACAGCTCTTCACAGTGAATTAATTAACAGCTCCCAGATCAGTTCTCCTGCTGTGCTATTCTGAGGCTATTGTGTGTTCATTTGCTTGTTTCTAGTTTATCTCTAGCTATTAAACGTTGTGTCCAATACATTGTGTGTTTAGTTTGTACACTTCAGACCTTTCCCCCAGATAGTTAGCTGCCAAAGGGGAGATCAGATTGCTGGATTGTGTCATCTCTTTGAGATGCCATCTGCTTGCTTGATCACAAGATTCGTTCTGGTGCGAGAGGAGAATTAGGTTGGTAGGTAACAAAATAAATTTACGGACACTTTCCCACACCACTTTTTTTTATTTATTTATTTTTTTAAGCTCCAGCCCCATTTTACAAGCTATGTTGGTACTGGAATAGCATGAAAGTAGTCAGTCATGTAAATCATTAATGGATTGAAGGCAGCAGGTCACTGTGAACACTTACACTGAAATAAATTCTGAACACACTGATTTTTCTAAAGCGCTCTTTTGTGTTATTTTATGAACGCTAAAGGGGCAGTTTGACCATTTTAGGACAGTTTGACCTATTTTTGTGTATTTTAAACACGAGCTCAGTGTGATGCCTTTAACCCTTTGAGTGGCCGTCGGATCAGAGTGCCACAGCCCTGCCGACACTCGTGATCACTTGACCGCTTCTCTGAAGAAGTCCCACCAACAGGTCAGGTTTTCAGGATATCCCTGCTTCAGCACAGGGGGCTCAATCAGCCCCTGCTTTAGTCTCAGACTGAGACTCTCATTGAGCCACCTGTGCTGAAGCAGGAATATCCTGGAGGCTTGAGGATGGGAGTTGAGGACCCCTGGTCCAAATGACAAACCTGCAAGGGAGCTGCCCCTTTAAATACATTTTCTATCATTTAAAATGTATGGTGTAAAAATAAATGAACTGTAAAAGGCTGCAGTTGCAACACATACCTCTCTCTGTACTGGTAATTGGTGTGATATTTGGTAAATCTGCCTTATCTCTCAATTTTATAATTATTAACCGCACAGAACTGGATAATCTGAGACACTCCCAATTCTTCTGGTGGCTTTAACTTTCTAATTCGTTATCACTTTATTGCCTATTTATACACGATGGTGTGACATGTATGAGGACGAAACATAGTTGCATTGATTTATAATTTGCTTTGTGTTTAAACTACAGTACCAAATAATATTGCTAAATAGGTTTTTAGTAGGTCTACAGATGCTTGGATATACCTATGGTTTATGTAATGTTACAAGCATGACAGCAAACAGGCATGGGCGATTGCGACATCATTCAACCTTGTGCTTCGATAGGGGAAAAATAGAAACGTACAACTTTAAAATAGCTGTCAGTATATTTAGAAACACATAACACTAAACTGTTTAGTTTTAGTTGCCAAGTTAGCTCGGTACTCAAAAGCTGAGTGGGATTGTCTGGCATTTGTGTTCTGGTTGGTTCTACATGAACTGCTTTTGAGTCATAGCTGAGAAGCGGTAATAAGAATCCCATTCTGCAGTTTCCAAACACGGATAGTCTCCACGCAGGAAGATGTTTCAGATGTTGAATGTTGCCAAATTTAAAGAAGCAATGTGTCATATATTTGCAATAAATGAATGCCTTTTATACGCTGCAGAAGACTGAATGTAAAATTTCAGTGGTGGTCTCAAGGGAATTATATATCAAATTTGAAAGTTGGCTTACAGTACGGTATAAAACCATTGCTGTGCAAACGAGACAGCGTTTGTATGGATCTGGTTTATTTTCTTTAATGCTCCCTACCCTTGTGCCGCTTTAGAATCTTGTGTTCTCAGCTACAACAATTACATTAGAGAATTCTAGGATGTGTAGACTATGCTAATGATTGCTCTCATTTTCTCATGAACTTGCAATTATTTTCACACTTAACACACAGCATTTAAATTGTCCTAAAAAAATGTACATTTTTTTTATACGAAACAGTACAAAGTATTGTTTCAGGTTTATTATACTATATTTTTGTCTCATTCGTCAGCATTCCCATGGTTTGGCATGGATATCGGAGGAACACTGGTGAAGCTGGTCTACTTTGAACCCAAAGACATTACTGCAGAAGAAGAACAGGAAGAGGTTGAAAACCTAAAAAGCATAAGAAAGTACTTGACCTCTAATACAGCCTACGGCAAAACTGGAATCAGAGATGTCCACCTAGAACTGAAAAACTTGACCATGTGCGGTCGCAAAGGCAACCTGCACTTCATCCGCTTTCCCACTTGTGGTATGCACAGGTTCATCCAGATGGGAAGTGAAAAGAACTTTTCCAGCTTGCACACAACACTGTGTGCCACAGGAGGTGGGGCCTACAAGTTTGAGGAGGACTTCAGAACGGTATGTAGGGAAAGGGACCAGCTTTTTCGCAAGTGATCCGTTTCGCCATAAGTTTGAGTCCTTTAAAAAAAATAAGGCTAAAGGGTACAAGTTTCAATCTAATAAGTGCAAGTATCATAGTTCAAACATGAGTAAATATTTAAATGTCTGGCTTCGGATCTCTGATTTGGGTTAATGAAATAACTTGGAACAGGGACTCATTTGAAGTCTTTCTCCTTGGGTGTAATGAAGTAGGGAAACTGATCATATTGGTTTGTTTGAGTTCATGTTGTGCATGGAAAATGGAGTGATTTCACCTTTGTGCGAATGCATTGGTTATTCTTAAAGCCTGGTGAACCTTGGTATTCCCAAGAAGAAATCTGAGAACCTCCTTTTTTTTTTTTATTTATAGATAATTTCTATAAGCCTCCCTGGTCTTCATTTTATTTAAAAGGGGTGGGAGTTCTTTGAACTGCCAGGAATCGCCCTCAATGCAAGAAGAAAGTCTGGAATCTCCTATTACACATTTCAAAACATGGACTAACAGGGCCTATAACCTGTAACAAGTCCCCAGCAGAACGGGTGCTTACATCAGTAAGGTTTAATGGGAGTCAAACAAAAGTAACTGTATGCTGCTCACCCCTTATTTTAGTGACATTTCTCTGAGGAATTGACAGTAGTCAGGACACCTCCGTTTTTGAAAGCCTACCACTTTTCTATCAGCATGCATTCTTAAGCCTTTATTTAAGCAGCACTTTGACACCCTTTCTGTGCCTGTTTAAATAATTATTTTATTTATTTATAGAAATGTTTTACCAGGAAGTAATACAGTGAGAGTTACCTCTCGTTTTCAAGTATGTCCTGGGCATAGAGTTAAGATGACAAATAATACATGGTTACAAGTACAGTTACATAAGTGAACAGGGTATACATTACATACAAGACATTGCATGCACGATTCGAGATGATATATATTATAGGCGTATGTAGCAGTTACAGACCAAGTTAAAATGTGACACAGCTTTAGTTTTGAAAGAACTTGGGCTGCGGTTATAGTGCCGGCGACGTCGCGGCAAAACAAATGTATTGCCGCCGTCGCGTGCGCTTATAGTAGAAGAGGAGAGACGGCTTGGTCAATTTGAGTTTTCCAGCGACCGCAGCGTGACGTCACCGTTGCATCACCGTTGCATCGTTGTCGCCGGCGACGGCACTATAAGCGCAGCCTTAGACTGTTGGTGGCTGTGAGAGCCTCCGGTAGATTGTTCCAGTTTTTGCTACAATTGCTGGGGGAAAACAGTGCAGAATTGTAGTGAGCGGCTTTTGCCGATTAAAAAACCTGTTGCGTTCCAGATGGCAACCTCAGTGTTTCATGTTGCATTAAGGTGAAAAAGTTTTGCAGGTGTTAAATTAACATCAACTACTATTTTTACTAAGTGGTGAGAGGGTGGAACTGTCCGTGAGGCCAGATAAGATTCTAGACTTTAAAATGAAGTCTGCATGTGCCATAAAGGCTGCACACTTTTAAAAATGTATCCTAGCCATCTATCTCGGTGTCTAGTACAGCGCATACACAGAGAGAACCCTGCTCCTACACGCTATCCTTAACATCTTTCACAAATATATCTATATCCTAAAGGAAGTACAAGACGCTGGACACTGCCGTATAAAGCGTCAATGCCGTGGTGCCAGGTCCAAGAGAGCGCACAATCACAAATAAAAGTTGAGGACGGCACTCAGGGTCTTTTTATGACATGAAAAAGGTTTATTTCAATAGCACAGCATGGTCCGAAGCTTTAGTCCCTCGTGGGACCTTTTCTGAATAATTCTTGACACGGGTCCCACAAGGGATTGAAACTTCGAGCCACGAAGTGCTACTAAAATAAACATTTTCACTTCATAGAAAGACCAGTGCCGTCCTCAATTTCTATTTTTCATTGAATCCTATAGTAGCTGTCTGTCTATTTTCTTCTCATGAAATTCTTGAGATTTGTGATGTAACGGTTGGATTGTTGTAATGCAGGGGAGTGCAAACTTTTCCAGCTGCGCCCCCCTGTTTGGCCTGTGCCGAAGCAGCGCCCCCCTCCTACCTTCCAGTTGCGTCACGGGGTCACGTGACCCGCGGCGTCATCTGACGCGGCACAGTGTCTGAATCCTGGCAAGTTGTTTTTTTTTTTACATTTTTTGCACAGGCCTCATGCAATCCCCCGGCACGAATTTAAATGCCTGGGGGAAGAGCGTGGGACCTCTGCAACAGCCCACGCCCCCCCAGAAAAATCTCCCGCCCCTCAGTTTGCGCACCGCTGTTGTAATGCATGGAGATCCTTTACTGATCGCTCTGGTTTCTGCTTGTGTGGCAGGAGCCAGCGACTGTGGTTAGTAATGGATCTCAATGAATTATTGCCTCCAATTTAATAGATAACTTAATAAATCAAAGACTTTAGCCTCCATTATTGAACTGGAGCTGAGCTCTTCTGCATCACATGGAAGACTACTCAAAGTTCACCTTCCGTGTAAAGTATATTTTTCTACAAATTGCATTTTTATTCTACTGTACTTTTTTAACCCTGACATCATTGTGCAGGTTTCAGTGTTTATTCTTGCGATAACTATTACAAATAGCTGTAGTGAATTTTTAAAGCTATTTTGTAGATGAGTCTTTTAAAAACACTGCAGCATGCTTTCTTCAGCTCGGTGTAAGTCCCCTTGTCTTAATAAGATACGACGTACAGAGAGGTTCAGTAGTTTGTATACATATTAACCATTTGCTTGCCAGTGGACCCTCCGGCAAATTGCGATCACGTGACTTCTCCTTGGAGCGATCACTTCACCTGGAAATGGAAGAGGAGGCATTTCAGATTGTATTCTGGAACGCAGAACGCCGTCACCCCAGAACAATGAGCACAAAAATGGCTGGACATAGCCACTGCATCATGGGACCCCAGGAGTGCCGGACTCCATGACGTAGCGCAGGGGCGGCCAACTCTGGTCCTCAAGGGCCACACACAGGTCGGGTTTTAAGGATATCAATCAGTAGCTCAGTCAAAGTGAGCCACCTGTGCTGAAGCAGGGATATCCTTAAAACCTGACCTGTTGGTGGCCCTTGAGGATTGGAGTGGGCCACCCCTGATGATATGGCGATGTCTATAGTGCAGCCAAAGGGTTAAACAAAAGAATTCCCCTAAAGGTTTAAGAATCTACAATATCTCCCTCTCCCTCTCCCATATTTAAAGTATCAATTTGCAAATAGTATACTAATATTTATTTTCTACATGATCTGCCTCTTTATTAGGCTAAACATGCCACGATCAAGGCATTCTGGTTAATTTCATGTGTACAGCAAGGCCTCGGTGCCCTGCCGATACGGCGGGTACCGAGAAGGGGGCTGCCATGTCTGCGCATGTGCAAAAAACGGGCTGGTCCGAGGTTGCGCATGCACAGAATGGGGGGGTTTGCCAAGGTTGCGCATGTGTAGAAGGGCGAATGGCCGGTCTGTGCATACGCACACACCGAAAATCGCCAGTTTTGCTTTCCGGTGATTTTCGCTTTGCGGCGGGCCCTTAGAACAGTAACCCGCCGCATGTCAGGGGCCCTCCTATACTTGTCTTCCAGCCGTTGCAGTGGCTGTTTTGGCACATGATAAAATATTATAGACCTCATCCTTATTTGCTAAACACAACGGTGTGTATTTGTTTACATTGAAGCGCATGTATAGCATCATCCCATTATTAAATGCACAAAGGAGCTTGTGTGGGTTATTATTTGAAGGCGCAAGGGGCATATATCTTTGCTATTGAGGCCTTTTTATTTGTATATATTAGAGTAATCCTGTGGTTTTCATTTAGAACTGATAGAGCAGCCAAAGAATAGCTCATCTACCCATAGTGTGTTGCATAGCAACAACTGAGCATGAACAGAAAGCGAGCAATGCTGGCTGCAATGGTGGTATTATTCCAAAACCCCAGAAAGAAAAGATTTGGAATAGATCTCTACACAGACTTTGAGCAAAAACCCAACCGAATAATAGAATCCAAATGCCATATGCTGCTGGTAGCAGTGGGTACAAATGTTTTAGAACGAGAATATCCAGTAGCCAGTGGCAGATATGTTTATACAAAATATAATGAATACAACCAATACCTCCCAACAGGGCCGCCGACAGATTTCCCGGAGCCCAGGATTAGTTTCACACCATCGCCGGACTTGCGAGCCCCCTCCTCTATTACCCTCCCCCCGTCTCACTCTTACCCCCCTCTCATCCTCGCTCACTCTGCCCCTCATCCCTCTCTTTCTAACTCCCTCTCTTACATCCCCTCTCACCCCCACCACTATCACTCAATTACTTCCCTCAATCCCCCCTCATCACACACATACCCCCCCTGACCACATACACAATTCCCCTCCAATAGCCATACAATTCTCCCCACCATAATCCCCCCCCCCCCCCCAAATACATACAACAGTACCGGCCCCAAAATACATACTTGCATGAGCGCCCCCCCTCCCCCTCACTCCTGTGCCACTCCTCTCCTCTTTCATGTCTGTGTGTGCCGTAAACTAGGTCCAGCGTCCAGCGCGCACCGGATTGAGAGAGAGGCCTGCCGCGGGGGAGAGGGAGGCAGGCCCGCAGCAGCGCGGGGGAGAGGGAGGCAGCAGCGCGGGGGAGAGGGAGGCAGCAGCGCGGGGAGAGGGAGGCAGCAGCGCGGGGGAGAGGGAGGCAGGCCCGCAGCAGCGCGGGGGAGAGGGAGGCAGCAGCGCGGGGGAGAGGGAGGCAGCAGCGCGGGGGAGAGGGAGGCAGCAGCGCGGGGAGAGGGAGGCAGCAGCGCGGGGGAGAGGGAGGCAGGCCCTCAGCAGCGAGGGGGAGAGAGAGGCCTGGCGCGGGGGAGAGGGGGGCAGGCCCGCAGCAGCGCGGGGAGAGGGAGGCAGCAGCGCGGGGGAGAGGGAGGCAGCAGCGCGGGGGAGAGGGAGGCAGGCCCGCAGCAGCGCGGGGGAGAGGGAGGCAGGCCCGCAGCAGCGCGGGGGAGAGGGAGGCAGCAGCGCGGGGGAGAGGGGGGCAGGCCCGCAGCAGCGCGGGGGAGAGGGAGGCAGCAGCGCGGGGGAGAGGGGGCAGGCCCGCAGCAGCGCGGGGGAGAGGGAGGCAGCAGTGCGGGGGAGAGGGACGCAGGCTCGCAGCAACGCGGGGGAGAGGGAGGCAGGCCCTCAGCAGCGAGGGGGAGAGAGAGGCCTGGCGCGGGGGAGAGGGGGGCAGGCCCGCAGCAGCGCGGGGGAGAGGGAGGCAGCAGCGCGGGGGAGAGGGAGGCAGCAGCGCGGGGGAGAGGGAGGCAGCAGCGCGGGGGAGAGGGAGGCAGCAGCGCGGGGGAGAGGGAGGCAGCAGCGCGGGGGAGAGGGAGGCAGCAGCGCGGGGGAGAGGGGGGCAGGCCCGCAGCAGCGCGGGGGAGAGGGAGGCAGCAGCGCGGGGGAGAGGGAGGCAGGCCCTCAGCAGCGAGGGGGAGAGAGAGGCCTGGCGCGGGGGAGAGGGGGGCAGGCCCGCAGCAGCGCGGGGGAGAGGGAGGCAGCAGCGCGGGGAGAGGGAGGCAGCAGCGCGGGGAGAGGGAGGCAGCAGCGCGGGAGAGAGGGAGGCAGCAGCGCGGGAGAGAGGGAGGCAGCAGCGCGGGGGAGAGGGGGGCAGGCCCGCGGGGGAGAGGGAGGCAGCAGTGCGGGGGAGAGGGACGCAGGCTCGCAGCAACGCGGGGGAGAGGGAGGCAGGCCCTCAGCAACGAGGGGGGAGAGAGAGGCCTGGCGCGGGGGAGAGGGGGGCAGGCCCGCAGCAGCGCGGGGGAGAGGGAGGCAGCAGCGCGGGGGAGAGGGAGGCAGCAGCGCGGGGGAGAGGGAGGCAGCAGCGCGGGAGAGAGGGAGGCAGCAGCGCGGGGGAGAGGGAGGCAGCAGCGCGGGGGAGAGGGGGGCAGGCCCGCAGCAGCGCGGGGGACAGGGAGGCAGCAGCGCGGGGGAGAGGGAGGCAGGCCCTCAGCAGCGAGGGGGAGAGAGAGGCCTGGCGCGGGGGAGAGGGGGGCAAGCCCGCAGCAGCGCGGGGGAGAGGGAGGCAGCAGCGCGGGGGAGAGGGAGGCAGCAGCGCGGGGGAGAGGGAGGCAGCAGCGCGGGGGAGAGGGAGGCAGGCCCTCAGCAGCGAGGGGGAGAGAGAGGCCTGGCGCGGGGGAGAGGGGGGCAGGCCCGCAGCACCGCGGGGGAGAGGGAGGCAGCAGCGCGGGGGAGAGGGAGGCAGCAGCGCGGGGGAGAGGGAGGCAGGCCCGCAGCAGCGCGGGGGAGAGGGAGGCAGCAGCGCGGGGGAGAGGGAGGCAGGCCCGCAGCAGCGCGGGGGAGAGGGAGGCAGCAGCGCGGGGGAGAGGGACGCAGGCCCGCAGCAACGCGGGGGAGATGGAGGCAGGCCCTCAGCAGCGAGGGGGAGAGAGAGGCCTGGCGCGGGGGAGAGGGGGGCAGGCCCGCAGCAGCGTGGGGGAGAGTGGGGCAAGCCCGCAGCAGCGCGGGGGAGAGTGGGGCAGGCCCGCAGCAGCACGGGGGAGAGGGAGGCAGGCCCGCAGCAGCGCGGGGGAGAGGGAGGCAGGCAGGCCTGCAGCAGCGCGGGGAAGAGGGAGGCAGGCCCGCTGCAGCGCGGGGGAGAGGGGGGCAGGCCCGCAGCAGCACGGGGGAGAGGGAGGCAGGCCCGCAGCAGCGCGGGGAGAGGGAGGCAGGCAGGCCTGCAGCAGCGCGGGGAAGAGGGAGGCAGGCCCGCTGCAGCGCGGGGGAGAGTGAGGCAGCAGCGCGGGGGAGAGTGAGGCAGCAGCGCGGGGGAGTGTGAGGCAGCAGCGCGGGGGAGAGGGAGACAGTAGCGCGGGGGAGAGGGAGGCAGGCAGGCCCGCAGCTGCGCGGGGGAGAGGGAGGCAGGCCCGCAGCTGCGCGGGGGAGAGGGAGGCAGTAGCGCGGGGGAGAGGGAGGCAGGCAGGCCCGCAGCTGCGCGGGGGAGAGGGAGGCAGGCCCGCAGCTGCGCGGGGGAGAGGGAGGCAGCAGCGCGAGGGAGGCAGGCCCGCAACAGCGCGGGGGAGGCAGGCCCGCAGCAGCGCGGGGGAGAGGGAGGCAGGCCCGCAGCAGCGCGGGGGAGAGGGAGGCAGGCCCGCAGCAGCGCGGGGGAGAGGGAGGCAGGCCCGCAGCAGCGCGGGTGGAGAGGGAGGCAGGCCCGCAACAGCGCGGGGGAGGCAGGCCCGCAGCAGCGCGGGGGAGAGGGAGGCAGGCCCGCAGCAGCGCGGGGAGAGGGAGGCAGGCCCGCAGCAGCGCGGGTGGAGAGGGAGGCAGGCCCGCAGCAGCGCGGGGAGAGGGAGGCAGGCAGGCCTGCAGCAGCGTGGGGAAGAGGGAGGCAGGCCCGCTGCAGCGCGGGGGAGAGTGAGGCAGCAGCGCGGGGGAGAGTGAGGCAGCAGCGTGGGGGAGAGAGAGGCAGTAGCGCGGGGAGAGGGAGGCAGTAGCGCGGGGGAGAGGGAGGCAGGCAGGCCCGCAGCTGCGCGGGGGAGAGGGAGGCAGGCCCGCAGCTGCGCGGGGGAGAGGGAGGCAGCAGCGCGAGGGAGGCAGGCCCGCAACAGCGCGGGGGAGGCAGGCCCGCAGCAGCGCGGGGGAGAGGGAGGCAGGCCCGCAGCAGCGCGGGGAGAGGGAGGCAGGCCCGCAGCAGCGCGGGTGGAGAGGGAGGCAGGCCCGCAGCAGCGCGGGGAGAGGGAGGCAGCAGGCCTGCAGCAGCGCGGGGAAGAGGGAGGCAGGCCCGCTGCAGCGCGGGGGAGAGTGAGGCAGCAGCGCGGGGAGAGTGAGGCAGCAGCGCGGGGGAGAGTGAGGCAGCAGCGCGGGGGAGAGTGAGGCAGCAGCGCGGGGGAGAGTGAGGCAGCAGCGCGGGGGAGAGTGAGGCAGCAGCGCGGGGGAGAGTGAGGCAGCAGCGCGGGGGAGAGTGAGGCAGCAGCGCGGGGGAGAGGGAGGCAGCAGCGCGGGGGAGAGTGAGGCAGCAGCGCGGGGGAGAGGAGGCAGCAGCGCGGGGGAGAGGGAGGCAGGCCCGCAGCAGCGCGGGTGGAGAGGGAGGCAGGCCCGCAGCTGCGCGGGGTGGAGAGGGAGGCAGGCCCGCAGCTGCGCGGGGGGGAGAGGGAGGCAGGCCCGCAGCTGCGCGGGGGAGAGGGAGGCAGGCCGCAGCTGCGCGGGGGGAGAGGGAGGCAGGCCCGCAGCTTGCGCGGGGGGAGAGGGAGGCAGGCCCGCAGCTGCGCGGGGGGAGAGGAGGCAGGCCCGCAGCTGCGCGGGGGGAGAGGGAGGCAGGCCCGCAGCTGCGCGGGGGAGAAGGAGGCAGGCCCGCAGCTGCGCGGGGGGAGAGGGAGGCAGGCCCGCAGCTGCGCGGGGGGAGAGGGAGGCAGGCCCCGCAGCTGCGCGGGGGGAGAGGGAGGCAGGCCCGCAGCAGCGCGGGTGGAGAGGGAGGCAGGCCCGCAGCTGCGCGGGGTGGAGAGGGAGGCAGGCCCGCAGCTGCGCGGGGGGAGAGGGAGGCAGGCCCGCAGCTGCGCGGGGGGAGAGGGAGGCAGGCCCGCAGCTGCGCGGGGGGAGAGGGAGGCAGGCCCGCAGATGCGCGGGGGGAGAGGGAGGCAGGCCCGCAGATGCGCGGGGGGAGAGGGAGGCAGGCCCGCAGCTGCGCGGGGGAGAAGGAGGCAGGCCCGCAGCAGCGAGGGGGAGAGCCGGGCCAAGCAGCAACCAGAGGTCTGGCAGCTAGACACAGAAGTTGGGCCCAACCTCTCAACTTCCAGGTCTGGCCCCCCACTGCCATTACTTCAAACATATGAACCTTGTGTACTAATTTATGTACACATTTTCTGGAGTTCTTTCAGTTTCTATGCATTTAAAGTATAGAAGTACCCATTTCACTCATCAGGGGTGTTGGGCAGGAAATCTTTTGGTAGCGTAAATGTTGCCCTTTAGTTAAAGGGGCTAGCAATGGATTGGCAGCTTGGGACATGACGGTGTTATGGTGCCCTTCTACATTTCATAGCAGCTGCACCCCTACTGCCAGAACCTAAAGCTCTTGACTTCTACTACACAAATTAAGTAACACACTGATGCATGAAGACCGATTGTTGCACATACCAGTAACACATTAGCCACACCCTTTTTTGCACACACCTAATTTAGACAATGGTGTCTGCTGGGGGGGTTGTGTCCCCTCCGCTACAATGCGCCTGCAGGAACAACAATGTATGATACATCTGTAGTATGCATTGATACTCACACAGGCGCTGTTACTGTATGCCCATCCATTTAAATACCATGATATACACACACGGATTTGCACGTGTTCCAGGTTTCACACACATTATATGAAGGCATATACTGCTGAAATGCTACATCACTGCTCATTCTGTCCGTACTCGTTCGCAAACCGCTAAACAACCGTTTAGGAGAAGTAATTAAATGAAATGTGCTGAAGCCAGAATGCTATGTATCGGCGACATGCATATGTTGCGCTTTGAGTGCAAGATCCTATGATTCACAATTAGAATTTTTTTAATGACATTTTGTATTATGTAGCCGGATCATCTCAAAATATTAAAATGTACAGGCATTTGTAAGCTTTTCCCCTAAGCTTCAATAGAAGGAGCTGATTCAATTTGTTGCCCTAGCCACCAGTTCATTTTCCACATGTTTAATGTTTATAAGAGGATGGTTCCTGGTAAAGTCGGCAATGATTCATTTATATGAATAAATATGAACACATTCATATTTGTTATTGGGTGTGAATATTTAAATATGAACATGAATAAATTCATATGAATTTATATAAAAAAAACTTCCAGTTCGCTTTGAAAATAACGCAAATTAAATAAAACATAATTTGACATTGTTTCATTCTTAGGTTAGAGGTTTAAAATGAATGCTTTCTTTAAGAAAACAGGTACTAATAGGAAACTACAAATGTAGTGTATTTTTAAGTGCATTCTCTTCACCTACAAGATACATGGGTATAAAAAGTTGAATGTTTAATAGTTGCTTGGAAAGTTTGGGTCAGTTTTGCAAATCATGGCTGCTTTGAGCTGCAGCAACACCGCAATCTCGAAATGAATCCTGTTCTGTACTTTGCAACATGTTAGTGGAGTTCAAAGTGCTTTTAAATAACCATTTGCCCTGGTCTTTGGCAAGGCTGTGTCCTCTGCTCTACTTATACCTGCGTGTTCATTAACTTGCTGTGTTTCCTTTTTCAGATAGCTGACCTCCAGCTCCACAAACTGGATGAACTGGACTGTTTGATCCAGGGTCTGCTTTATGTTGATTCTGTTGGTTTTAACGGCCGTCCAGAGTGTTACTATTTTGAAAACCCAACAGACACAGAGCAATGTCAGAAAAAGCCATACTGCCTTGATAATCCATACCCTATGTTGCTGGTTAACATAGGCTCAGGAGTCAGCATCCTTGCAGTTTATTCTAAGGACAACTATAAAAGAGTAACTGGGACCAGGTGAAATATATTTGCTACATATTACATCATACTTTTTTTTTTTTTAAACAAAACTAATCGCACGCAAATGAAATATAATAATAATAATAAACCACCTCTGCTAAAACATCATCTCCAAAAATATAAAACCTATAGAGAACGGTGCACACACAATATATGAAACTAAGCAAAACAAAATGGACCCCTCTAAAAGCAAGAGGGAAGAAATCTCATTAAATATGGCACTGAGACAAAGCAAAGTAAATATATAAATTTATTACAATATATCAAAATACATAATTGGACACATCTCACTAAAAGTGGAATGCAAGTTTCAAACAGCCTGAATCACAAAACGGTGAAACATCACAGTAGCTATGATCATATAACTTCAGAATTACAGAGTTTTCCTTAAGGGACGCCCTGTTTAGTCACACTATACCCAAGTATAATCAAAAACTCTGTGATGTTGGTAAACCTACTATCATGAGAACATAATATTTTCCAGAAAAGACCTTCAAGAATAGCTGATCAAACAATGCTACTAGAATTGGCACGTAGTATCCTGGTTCCAGGCTCACTTGTAGCAGGTGAGAAGATCCATGTAGCTTAACTTCATCCCCTTTTTAAAGCACACAGTCTTTCTATTCTCTTCATCTTTGAGTGGGGTTAACAGAAATATAAAAGTACTTGCATGTAGTTTGTGATAGGAAATGTCTCTTGTGAGAAGAAGTATCCTATTTGAAAGGTAGTGGCTTTTTTTATCAGGGGAAGGTAAAAAGGAATCCCCCTTCTATGGGAGCAGTGGAAGATGTGCCTACTCACTTTGGATGCTGTTGTAAAGAGAGAGCACTCTTTCCTTTCCAGACAGGAACAAGCCAAGGGGCATAACAATATACAGAGAAGGGCAGGGGGAGAGGGCTAAACCAATCTCAACTATTAGCATTGTGAGGTTGCATGGGCAACTGACTGGTGTCTTGGAGAAAAGGTGATATTATAACAATTCTGTTGCAATTTACACAGCAGCACTGGTTGCTTGGAACAGGGAAAACATGCAACTTTCCCTTGGGAGAGCTGGCAGTCTGAGAGCAGAAAAAACACATAAAGAACATTCAATCCTGTTCCAGGACACACAGCATAAGATGAAAAGTAGTTATAGGGGATAATACCAGTCTAAATATGTTCAAAAAGTTGACTATCGCAAATACTGAACGTGTAGTCTGCAATCGGTCAGTTCTTCGCAAAGCTGTATTCTGACGGCAAATTGTCATCGTACATAAGCACCAAATGTCAAGCAGCTATGGAGTCCACCAAACAGGTACACACACTATACGTTTATTTTATTTTTAACAAAACAGAAAAAGAGGTAATTATGGACTTAATTTAAAAACACTTTTTTATTGCACAGATGGGGCTTCATTTTTTATATATATAATTCAGTGTTAGAAAGCTGTTCAAAATAGGACAGTGCAAGTCCGTGGTCTGAAGGAGTTTACGTTTCATATAGAAATACAAATACTAGTCTGTCTTTTTTTTTTTTTTTTTAATTCTTTTTCCAACTGATTTAATTTTGTGGCATGGCTTGATTATTCTTCACATTGCATTTGTTCCTGTTTTCTGCTCTGTTTAAATGGTGCTTTGCAACAGCAATGTTATACTGCAGGGTTTCCTTGCTATTCACACGCTGCCAACGTAATTTATTGGCTGCTGGGGAAATGGGAAAAACTCTCTTTTTCTTTGTATGCGTTTTTTTCCATCTATTTATCAGTCACATCATTCAATAGGAGCATGGTTTTCTGTTGACTGCCTTCTATCTTAAAGGAATACTGAAGAAATTCATTCAAACTAAAGAAAATGATGGCATTGAAGCAAGATAATTTGACAGTACACTTACCTAGTTCAAAATAGGATTTCTCTCTTCAAGCACCTTTTTGACATTCATGTTTTCGATTTTCATTAAAATTATGTCAACTGATCTGTTTGGAACTCCTTAAACGTAGATAACATTTGATATTTTATTAAAACCACTTTAAAATGCCAATTGGTTTGTCCGCGTTTTCCACTTTATTACTAGTGTTAAAAAAAAGCCATTTAGGTTATGAAATGTACAAATGCTCAAATGGAAGCCATTTTGCTTCTTGTATGAGCGGTATCGAATTATAACTACTTGAAACATACTAAGGACACTACTCGCCATTCACTACTAGCACGTTTCTGTGTGCATTTGTACAATCAATTGTCATGCTTCTAGATTCCTTTATGTGGAAACCATGATTTATTTTTTTTAAACAAAATAAAAGTGAAATGGCATTGCATGTTTTAATAGAAATGAATGAGCAAAATACTATCGATATCAGCATACCCAGCTGGAATGACTCTTCCATCTTCTAGTTAGGTCTGTGTATCAACAATGTGACATGGTATCAAAGCTCCCTTCGTTACATATTACTGGGCCCACCTTGCTACCATAATTATTTCCACTGGTGATAACAATTGATTTGAATGGACTAAGAAAGTAAAGATAATCTCACTTATGCTTCCAGTGCATAGAAAAATAAATTCACGTTTAAGTCACTACATCAGTGCTGCTTTGAGACGCAACACACTCTTCATGCAATTTCTGTTTTTATAAAAGCACCTTTTAGAAGAAGCCTCATGACATGCCTTAATTACTCCATCATTGCAAACCTTTCTCATTACCCTTTCAGTCTCGGTGGAGGAACATTCCTTGGTCTGTGTTGTTTGCTGACCGGTTGTGAAACATTTGAAGAAGCTCTGGAAATGGCAGCAAAAGGCGACAGCACGAACGTTGATAAACTGGTGAAGGATATCTATGGTGGAGACTATGGACGGTTTGGTCTTCAGGGATCTGCTGTAGCATCTAGGTATATATATTTATTTTTTTAGGTTGGAGTATAGTGCTAGACAGTTAGGAAAAACCAGGCGCTTACCTTTAGTATCAGATCAAGGAAGAATAGTGAAACCAATAAATGTGGTTTCTCTCTATTATTGTAGAGATAGTCTTGTGATCCCTTCTGCTTCAACCCCTAATAAGGGATAATCCGAAGCCCTTATGGAAACGTAGAGACAAACAGAGTAGGGGGAGCGAGGGATTAGTAGATACACGTTTATACAATTTCCGACGGTTAGATATGCATATAGTAAACCCAGTGCAGTGGGGGTAGGACAGGAAGTAATAAAATATAAATACTTACACGGCCATGTGTAAGCACATTCCAAAGAGGGTGTCTTTGTGATAGATGCTGGCCCTTCCGTAGGTGGGTACAGGGTGGTCACAGTAAGTTTTTATATATAAATAAATACTCACACGGCCCAGTGTGAGTAGAGGTGCGGGGCAGATGTCTTTAGAGTTGGATTAGCCCGTCCAGGGTAGTTGCGGGCCGGTCACATCAGATTAAGCCCAAACAGGGCTATGGCCGGTCTGCCCTCCTCTATTGCTTGTGATCAAGCAGGTTAACTCCCCCATTCAGCGGTATAGAGGGATAAGTGAGGCACAGTTTCAGTGATAGGTATGTAAAGGGTATTTATTCGGATAAAAAAGACAATACTATCACACTCACATAACATAAACAGTATCCCCTGGCTTCTCCGTATGGCCCAATCCAGCAGTAAACCGCTCCGGCCCCGCGTCCGAGGTGCAGAGAGCTGGAACTAATCTGCCCGGCTGCAGATGCTGCTGAAAGGACTGTCTACGGAAGCCTCCGTGGGACAAAACAGGAACAGGATTTGAGCAACGCGCTTCGCCGATTGAGCCTGAGGAAGCCGTCCAATCGGTGAAACGCGTTGCTCAAATCCTGTTCCTGTTTTGTCCCACGGAGGCTTCCGCAGACAGTCCTTTCAGCAGCATCTGCAGCCGGGCAGATTAGTTCCAGCTCTCTGCACCTCGGACGCGGGGCCACAAGCAATAGAGGAGGGCAGACCGGCCATAGCCCTGTTTGGGCTTAATCTGATGTGACCGGCCCACAACTACCCTGGACGGGCTAATCCAACTCTAAAGACATCTGCCCTGCACCTCTACTCACACTGGGCCGTGTGAGTATTTATTTATATATAAAAACTTACTGTGACCACCCTGTACCCACCTACGGAAGGGCCAGCATCTATCACAAAGACACCCTCTTTGGAATGTGCTTACACATGGCCGTGTAAGTATTTATATTTTATTACTTCCTGTCCTACCCCCACTGCACTGGGTTTACTATATGCATATCTAACCGTCGGAAATTGTATAAACGTGTATCTACTAATCCCTCGCTCCCCCTACTCTGTTTGTCTCTGGAGTATAGTGCTAAAATAGTTCTAGTCCATTGTTATGTAATGGAAATGGAAAAGAAGAGGCAGCCGTTTAGATTCTTGGTCAGAAGGGACGGAGGCATAGTATCAGAATTATAAGGAATGTAACAAAAATTGCATAAGGGCAATCAAATGAGCAAAAATGGATAATGAAAAAAGGATTTCAATAGAAAGTAAGATCAACCCTAAGAAGTTCTTTAAGTACCTTAATAACAAAAAAATGAGAAAAGAAAATATAGGACCCTTTCCATGTGAGATGGGCAGGCAGATTATTGGAGATAAGGAAAAAGCAGAGGTATTAAACAAATTCTTTGCCTCTGTGTTTACCAGGGAAGAATCCATTTCAATTGTGGTGCCGCCAGAGGAAGCCACAACCTCCATATTAATGAACAATTGGTTAACTGAGGAAGTTCATAGGTGGCTTGATACAATTAAAGTAAATAAGGCACCTGGCCCTGATGGCATACAGCCAAGAGTTCTCAAGGAATTATGTTCAGTAATAGCCAAACCATTACATTTAATATTTAAGGACTCAATTTCCACAGGCTCAGTACCACAAGATTGGCATAAAGCAGATGTGGTGCCTATATTTAAAAAGGGAGCTAGATCACAACCGGTGAATTACAGACCTGTACGTCTGACTTCAATAGTGGGGAAGCTTCTCTAAGGTTTAATACGGGATAATATTCAGGAAAACCCCATGGAAAACAAAATTATTAATAATAGTCAGCATGGATTTATGAAGGATAGATCATGCCAAACTAACCTTATTTGTTTCTTTGAGGAGGTAAGTAGGAATTTAGACCAGGGTAATGCAGTTGATGTGGTCTTAGATTTTGCAAAGGCTTTTGATATGGATCCACACACAAGGTTGGTGTACAAAATAAAGCAAATTGGACTCAGTAAAAATATATGCACCTGGATTGAAAACTGGTTGAGGGGTAGACAACAGAGGGTTGTCATAAATGGAACTTTTCCAGATTGGGCTAAAGTCGTGAGTGGAATACTTCAGGGATCGGTACTGGGACCCCTGCTTTTTAGCTTGTTTATTAATGACCTTGAGTTTGGCATCGAGAGCAAAGTCTCCATCTTTGCTGATGACACTAAATTGTGTAAGTTAATAGAATCAGAGCAGGATGTAATTTCTCTCCAGGACTTGGAGGGACTGGAAACTTGGGCAGCTAAATGACAGGTGAGGTTTAATACAGATAAATGTAAGGTTATGCATTTGGGAAGCAAATATAAACAGGCGACTTACAAATTAAATGGGGATAAATTGGTGGAAACCTTGGTGGAGAAGGATTTAGGAGTGCTGGTAGACAGTAGGCTTAGCAATAGGGCCCAAAGTCATGCAGTAGCTGCAAAGGCAAACAAGATCTTATCTTGCATTAAACGAGCAATGGATGGAAGGGAAGTAAACATAATTATGCCCCTTTATAAAGCATTAGTCGGACTACACCTTGAATATGGAGTACAATTTTGAGAGTGCAAAGAAGAGTCGCCAAATTAATAAAGGGGATGGACAATTAAGTTATTAGGAGAGGCTAGCTAAATGAGATTTATTTACATTAGAAGAGAGGCGTCTAAGAGGGCATATGATAACTATGTACAAATATATATTCGGGGACAGTACAAGGAGCTTTCTTTCAAAAGAACTATTTATCCCAAGGGCAGTACAAAGGACTCTGGGGCATCCCTTAAGGTTGGAGGAAAGGGGATTTCACCAGCAACAAAGGAAAGGGTTCTTTACAGTAAGGGCAGTTAAAATGTGGAATTCATTACCCATGGAGACTGTGATGACAGATACAATAGATTTGTTCAAAAAAAGGTTGGACATCTTTTTAGAAAGGAAAGGTATACAGGGATATACCGAATAAGTAAACATGGGAAGGATGTTGATCCAGGGAATAATCCGATTGCCAACTCTTGGAGTCAGGAAGGAATTTCTTTTTCCCCTTATGAGATATCATTGGATGTTATGTCACTGGGGTTTTTTGTTTGCCTTCCTCTGGATCAATATACTGCAAGTATAGATATAGGATAAAGTATCAGTTTTCTAAATTTAGCATAGGTTGAACTTGATGGACGCATGTCTTTTTCCAACCTCATCTTCTATGTAACTATGTAAATTATTAAAAACTAAATTAATCTTCCCTTGTTTTCTATAAAGCATAATCAGATGTGTTCAATTGGAATTTGTAGATCACAGCCTTGACATCCTCCAAAACCTTGCGTAACATTTTTCAAAAAGCCTGGAAGATTCAAAATAGTCACTGGGGCAATTATGTTGCGGCTTTCTGTTGGTGACCCCAAGGCCATGTTGGTAATCTGGCAGGCATATTTGTTAAGACCGGCACAGAAAAACGACAAATATCGCGGAGGTTGGGGCACCACCTACCAACTCCATGGGACCCCCGGATTCATCTTGGCAGAAAAATGCGAGCTTGTGGGGCAACTACTGCTTTAACCCTTTTGAGTGCTGGAGGGGCCAGGGTGCCACATCTGCTCCGACACTCCGGTTACATGACAACTTTGCGAATCGGTCAGATGATAGTGTCGTGCACGATCTGACCTGATGGAAGCAATCCTCCGTAGCAAAACAAGCAGGATTTTTGGACGTAGGTACTATGTCATGGGGCACCCAGGGTACCAGACGCAATGATGCAGTACCTACATCCAGGTGCCCAAAGGGTTAAACCTTCAGTTGGCAGTGCATTGATTTCTGGCAGCATTGAAGGGACTAATTCTTTGACAAAGGAACGCGCATTGCATTTATTGCTATCCTTTGATATAGCAGCCCTTCTTTCTGATGTCTTTGTCAGCTTTGGCCACATGATGAGTAAGGAGAAGAGAGATACCATCAGCAAGGAGGACTTGGCCAGAGCGACATTGGTCTCGATCACAAATAACATTGGTTCCATTGCTCGCATGTGCGCACTCAATGAGGTAAGAAACAGACTTGTATATATTAATTATTTGTATGATACACCTGTATAGATTGTCCTAGAAAAAGCTCATCTTATCACATAGCTAAGGATATGTTGGTCACACATCAAATGATGGCGATTATAATATTGTCACTTACATAATACATAAAGCAGTGCTTCCTTTCAGGAGTAATTTTTTTTTTTTTTTACTCAATCTGGGGGACCCTGGAGTTGAACTACTCTATTCTGAGCTCCAGGGATCCCCTGTTGTAGAGATGTCATCACTCTGAGATGTTGCATCTTTTTGGTGACAATGCAACCATTTTTTCTTCTCGCCGAAATAAAAAAAATTCTCTGCAACGTGGGTGGAGGAGGACTTAAGAGTATCATGGTTGAAGTCCTATAATTTAGGTCTTTTATAAATCCATGCAATTATAACATCAATACTTTAAACTTTTTAATTGCAAGTCTAAAATGGGTATCATAGGTGGAATTAGTAGGTTTTGCCTTAAATCGGCCTCGTAGACCTCCCCATCGTTGAAGGAAACACTTGTGTTTCTTAACGTGACTGTAAGCAAATTTTAGTTTTTCAAGAAGGGCTCTTACTTTCTATAGAAAAAGTTAACATTTTTTCTCAGTATCGTATCTGGTAAACAAAAGAAAAGGGAGACCTAGTATATAAGCACTCAATCACTGCTAGATATATAATGATAATATTAAAATACTTTAATTTCAACAATGAATAAAATAATGGGATTTAATATAAAAATGCAGATCAAACAGCACGTGACTGTAATCTATATAACATAGCTGTGACAGCTAGGTAGATATAACATATGGGGGGTCCTTGATAGATATTCAGGATCCCATGTTGTAAATAAACAGCCTACTATTTAGTATAATGGTGGGGCCAATGTAAGACCACTGTTCAGATAATGTCTCATGCAGGCTAATGTGGTACTAGTGGTATCACGTGTATCAGCTAGTCACTAGATAAAATCTGACTCATTGGTAGGGTGCTACACAGTTGGTGGGTATGTACTGTAAAAGCGCAAGAGGTATAGTAGCTCTGTGCAGACACACCTACACTATGCTTATAGCAGGGAGTGTAAATCCACTTCTGTAGAAGGTAGTAGCAGAGACACTATAAGGTATAGATAGTAACATACCTAGGCAAAAGGAATAATAACCTGTATGTGGAGCTACCTGTTAGATCGAAACACTTGCCACAGAGTGGCCCCTGGTGGACGAGTGGCTTGTAAGTATAAGGATGAATAACCCCTAAACACCCGACACTAACAGCTGTTTAGTCCGTGGAAGGTTGTACATAGAGGGAGCACTTAAAGGAATATAGCCCCGTAAGCCATGTATTGCAAAGAAAAGCAGGAATCAGGCAAATCAATTAGCCAATTAGGATATCCTCAATATAAATAATTGTACATTCAATGCAAAACATCAGTAGCACAGGATTATCATATGGATAGGCTACTGGGCTGAGGGGTAAAGTGCTTGCGCTTCCTCAATACTAGCACAACCAGCTGATAGAACAGATCCACAGCAGGAGGTAAGTGCCGTGAATAGGTTAGGTCAGTGTAGATCGGTTTCCCACACGGACCACCCCAGGCAAGGGAATATACAGTGTTACCAGGTAAATCAACAACAGGGCAAAACCAAACATACAGTATAGAGCATAACTGGTAGCGCATTGTCCCCTACATCAGCGCTGATCATTAGTATATCAGCGCTGATATGCTCAAAGACATGCCTGACTGAAATAGCAGATATATTAATGGTCCCTGAAATCAGAGAGATCCTGCGGTGCTGAGTATAACACGCAGGATCAAAGCATCAAAAAACGCAAGACGCTGGGACTTCGCAACTGTGAGACAATGTCAATAAATGTTGCATTCGAAATGAAGGCGTCCCACGTGTATGAATGGGTGTGTGGCCGACGCGAGCGTTTCACGTGTGAACGCTTCAGGGCATGTAAGGGGAGGTCCCTGTGTGTGAGTGAGGGTTTATATAGTCACTGTAGGTATGGCTGTTAAAGTGGTTAACCCCTAAGTTGCTTTTTGTGTGTAGCTAGCACCTCACCGTGGTTCACATCTCAGCTGTGCGGGAGTTTCTCTTTGTGTGTCGTATCTGGTAAACAAATTTTAAATTCTGTGAAGATGAGCCAAGTGTTTTCATTTAATAGTGTTTGTAGTGTCGCTTGTACTGTCTATATATGTGATTCTTTAATTTTTTTATTTTGAAATACGGCACTGTTCTACATATCAACTTGCTTTTTATTATGACATTGAATGGGACACTTCTATTCCCTTTGTGTACATGATCTAACACAATCTAGATGGTGAAAAATGGGATATATATTCAGGGGTATGTCTTGATTAATAAGGATGTATTATGCCATTGTCTCTAAACGATGTAAATGAATAACAAATGAAGTATAATCGTAAGATACAGAATGTAAAAATAAAAACATTCAGTTGGTTATTTTCCTCTTCCGTAGTAAAAGTGCTTTGCTAAATTGCAGTAGCTCTTGAACAATTGACTAATTAGTAAAAGCAGCCGTTCCATTTGCTATTTTATTAGCTTATCTGAACAAGGGGTTCCTCTGGAGCTGATTGGTGATCATCTGACATCTAGGACCCCTCAGTTTTGCGCCATATTGCTAGTTTTACCACAAACAAATCCTAAAAATATGGTCTCTGGACTACAAACATGGCCGTGGGTTGTCACCAATAGAAATCTGCAACATCTGAATATCTTGCAGCTTTTCTATTGGCCGCCGGACCAAGCTCTGATCCCAGCAGGGACGACCTTACCCCCTGGTTCCGGAAAGTTAAAAGAAAATAAAGACATTGAAAATGTAGGGAGGATAACTGCTTTTAATAGTCAATATTAGGCTAACAGCTACCATTCATTCGTGAATAATCCCTTTGGTTTTATGCAGTTATGTAAATGTTCTATCTGTAGTGCTAGACATGTTTTGTACTGTTCATTGTGCAGAGTGGGATGGAATATTGTGGCATCGGGCATCAAGTGTTCCATGGTATCGTCTTTCTGCTTTCAGCTTCTTTACAGTGTTGCCTTGTGTCATGGAGTTCAAGCAGCATTGTACAGGGCTATCAAAGCATTGAGAACTGCAACAATTCGCTAGAGTGAAAATGGACAGAAATCCTTCTGCTTGTTGTTTCTTAAGAGTAAAAATAACTATGTTGTGAGTGTTTGATGCTATTGCTGGTAGGTCAGAATTGTGCATTTCTTTGCATTTCAGGTAGTAACTTTTTTTGTACCCTACAGTACATCAACTGTTTGGTCAGCTAGATATATTTCTCTAGTCAAATTTAATTATTGGCTTATACCTGGGGTGGCCAACTTTTTTTTCAGATGGGCCAATTAATGGGCAAAAAATTGTTGGGGGGGGGGGCACTGTTTGCCGCCGCCATGGGACTGCGGCAGGGATGACTTCAGCCTGTGTGGAGCGGGAAGGGCCGCCGACAGCTTTCCGGGGTTCAGGACTAGAGTTTCCACCTGAGCCGCCTGTGGTGGCAGCCCTGTGAGCCCCTCCCATCCCTCTTTCTCTCACTACCTCTCTCTAACTCCCTCTATTTCTTTCCACCCTCTCCCTCAATGTATTGCTCTTCCCTCCCCCCCTCTCGCTCGCATGCTCCTCCCCCCCCTCACAACAATTCCTCCCACACTTTACAATCCTCCCCTCTCTCCTCACCACAGAGAAATGTTACCACGGGGGAGGGGGGGGGGAGTTGCCAGCGGGTTATTCCAGGGCTTTGCCTCATGTCGGCTCGCTCACCCGCCCAAGCTGGAAGTGGGGACTGCAGTGAGGCCCCAGGTCCCCTCCGTTCCTGCTGCAGATGTCAGAGGGGCGGCGCAAGAAGATGCCGGCATGAGAGGAGGCTGATCACTCGGGCCACTGCAAATGCCGCTGGCCGGCTACCCCTGGCTTATAAAACTATACATTATGTACATTAAGGCCAAAGTATAAAAGTTATACTTGCATGTGGCATGCATACTCTGATTACTCTTGTCACCTAGGACTGGTGTTGGTTAGTGGAGTAGTTGTAATCACGATATCTATAAAAGTGTGGCCCTACTTGTTATCAAATGACAGTGATTTACTGGGCATGGTTTTTATTTAAAAAAATAAAGTATTTTAATTCAGAACACTGTTATTAGTTGGTCAGTTTGGGCCTTGTGCCATACTAATCACCATGGTCAAGTCACTTTCTTTCCCATTGTCCCAAGCAACAAACTAATTTTAACCTCTTTGGGCAGAGCCTTAGTGTGCCTCAGTAATACACACACACACTGCTTCTTTACCTCTTTGGGCAGAGCCTTAGTGTGCCTCAGTAATATACACACACACACTGCTTCTTTACCTCTTTGGGCAGAGCCTTAGTGTGCCTCAGTAATATACACACACACACTGCTTCTTTACCTCTTTGGGCAGAGCCTTAGTGTGCCTCAGTAATATACACACACACACTGCTTCTTTACCTCTTTGGGCAGAGCCTTAGTGTGCCTCAGTAATACACACACACACTGCTTCTTTACCTCTTTGGGCAGAGCCTTAGTGTGCCTCAGTAATACACACACACTGCTTCTTTACCTCTTTGGGCAGAGCCTTAGTGTGCCTCAGTAATATACACACACACACTGCTTCTTTACCTCTTTGGGCAGAGCCTTAGTGTGCCTCAGTAATATACACACACACACTGCTTCTTTACCTCTTTGGGCAGAGCCTTAGTGTGCCTCAGTAATATACACACACAATGCTTCTTTACCTCTTTGGGCAGAGCCTTAGTGTGCCTCAGTAATATACACACACACTGCTTCTTTACCTCTTTGGGCAGAGCCTTAGTGTGCCTCAGTAATATACACACACACACTGCTTCTTTACCTCTTTGGGCAGAGCCTTAGTGTGCCTCAGTAATATACACACACACTGCTTCTTTACCTCTTTGGGCAGAGCCTTAGTGTGCCTCAGGAATATACACACACACACTGCTTCTTTACCTCTATGGGCAGAGCCTTAGTGTGCCTCAGTAATATACACACACACTGCTTCTTTACCTCTTTGGGCAGAGCCTTAGTGTGCCTCAGTAATATACACACACACACTGCTTCTTTACCTCTTTGGGCAGAGCCTTAGTGTGCCTCAGTAATATACACACACACACTGCTTCTTTACCTCTTTGGGCAGAGCCTTAGTGTGCCTCAGTAATATACACACACACTGCTTCTTTACATCTTTGGGCAGAGCCTTAGTGTGCCTCAGTAATATACACACACACACACACTGCTTCTTTACCTCTTTGGGCAGAGCCTTAGTGTGCCTCAGTAATATACACACACACACTGCTTCTTTACCTCTTTGGGCAGAGCCTTAGTGTGCCTCAGTAATATACACACACACACTGCTTCTTTACCTCTTTGGGCAGAGCCTTAGTGTGCCTCAGTAATATACACACAATGCTTCTTTACCTCTGGGCAGAGCCTTAGTGTGCCTCAGTAATATACACACAATGCTTCTTTACCTCTTTGGGCAGAGCCTTAGTGTGCCTCAGTAATATACACACACACTGCTTCTTTACCTCTTTTTCCCCACTCGTCAAAAAAAAACTCATTCGGTAATCTACCCTGTTTTGACTTTATAATTATGGCACATTGTCTGTTTTCTGTCATTTCTCTACACCTATGAATGTAATATTTATATCTATGGTTGCACCATGTGCACTTACATGTCATTTATATTTTATTTGATTGCCCTTACACTTGCTCGTTTTTTTGTTTTTTTTTAATACACTTGCTCGATTGTCTACAAAAGTAAACTGAATTTATTACACAATGTTCGTTTGCTAGGTCTTTAGAAATTTCTTCTATAGCACATAATCTTTGTACCTGAATTGTACATGAATGAAACTAATGTTTATAGATTTTTTTTTTGTATTTGCGTACCGTGTAATTATGATATTTGTTTCCTTCGATAGTGTAGCCCTGTACATAGATTTTTTTTTTTTTGCCGGCCACATTGAGCTTTTATCTAATTTTGGTGTCTGAGGCACAGGGCAATAATGTGACAATCTCTCACAAGGAGCTGTCATTGGGATTTGAACAAGACTACCCTGCTTCAGTTAGTGCATTTACTCACTGAGGCAGGAGAGCGCGAACTGGGGGAGCAACATATTCGGGGGGGTCAGGGGGGACGCTTACAGAGGCCCTGCGCACATCCCCACCACACTTCCCCACAACATTTAAATTAAATGCCGGGGGAGCGCGCGATGCCTCTGTATGTCTCTTACCTGCTATCCGACGGCTTCTGGCAACGCGGCATCAAATAACACCGCGGGGTCACATGACGTCAGTGCGCCGACACACAACGTTGTGACGTCAGAAAAAACTGGAGAAAAGGTTGGGAGAGTAGGCAGGGGGCGCAGATGAAAAAGTTTGCGCGTCCCTGCACTGAGCCACTAATTCAGCCCATTATTATTTAATCATAATAAAGGGAATTTTCTACAAAAGTAAACTGAATTTATTTCACTTTGTTCATTTGTCTTGTATGTAAAGAAGAAGCTAGACACAGGTTTCTTTATGATGTTACTTTTGACTTGCAGAACATTGACAGAGTGATGTTTGTGGGAAACTTTCTCCGAATTAACATGGTCTCAATGAAGCTGCTATCTTATGCTATGGATTACTGGTCAAAAGGACAATTGAAAGCCCTTTTCTTGGAACATGAGGTAATATGAGCTAAAAATGTAATTAAAACCTATTGTATACATAGACAGTGATGATATAAATTCCAATTTGGCATTTATGCAATTTCTAAAAAATGTATTAGACACAATCTTATATCTCCGTTTAAACTAACCATACTCCGAAAATGGCCCTAGCAGCCTTTTTATGAATGATTAGGAAAAACTGTGAAGTGAAAAATGCGATTCATGTAGAAAACAAATTTGGGCTTGCATGAATGAGTTTTGGGACTGGAGATGTATAGATGAACATTGTATCAAGAATCGTTGTACAAGGTAGATTATTTCAGGATACAGGTTAAATGCACGTTGTACAGATAATGTACCTATTATTAATTTAAAGATAACTTAAGGAACCAACCCTGGTCTCCTGGAGTTTTGTGTACAACGTTCTCTAGTTTAATTGCCAAGAAGTGGATTGCCCAGATGCGTTAAGAAAAATACTTCTGACTTGCGTATTTTAGGGTTACTTCGGGGCTGTCGGAGCCCTCCAGGAGCTGCTTAAGATGAACGATGATCAGTGAAAAGAACCAGCACTGAAAACACTTGCACTCTGCTAAGCTGCTGTCTGGAAACATTGTTGGTTTTTTTAAACCTCTAGGAGATACATATGGAGCCATCTCGCAGATGTTATATTTTGTAAATAATTCAAGATCCTTCAAGCAGACCTTTCAATTTGCTATGAAACCCAACCCACAGACACTGGGAGTCTGCATATTATATTTTAACAAAAAATGTGCAACACAGCCAAACGTACTGTAGTGATTTTAAGTCGTAATTTAAAGCACTAATCCATGATGTTCAAGAAGTTGTTGATTTGTTGTTGTTGTTGTTGTTTTTTTTTTTTGGTTTTTTTTTTTATATACATATTTTTTTAAACTACCATTTTAGGTGCAGGGCTTTTGCTGTCTTACAACCAGGGGTCCCCAGTTTGGGATATTTACCTCTGTTATTTATACCAGCATTTTCTGGAGTTTAAAATGGACTGGAAACTGCCAGCGAGTCAGTCAGTAACAGTGATCTGTGACATCATTGTTTCTGATTGGCTCAGAGGCAGGGAGCTGCCCAGCATCTTGGAAGAGAGCAAATGTCCTCTTTTAACATAAACTCAAAAACCATGAGCTCTGGGGTGTTGGACAAATGCAGTCCTACATTCTGATACTCACTGGATCAGAAACTCCCATGAAAAGTAGGTTGATGTCAACTGGCGGACTTGCTGTTTTTAAGCTATTGCTAAACAATATAAAAACAGGAGCTACATGTGAGGAAGTATTTTTGTTTCGTGTGTGTGTGTGTGTGTAGTCATAATGTGTTTGAGAACTAACAACTTTAATTGAACTTTTTAATTTTTTCATGATGTTTCATGATTTTCTTGGTTTCAAATGAAACTATAACTGACACTGTGTGGGCACTGAGGAGTCTATGGTTTTGCTGCATTTATTAAAACATGATGTACCTATGTAAAAATGTGACTGCAATATTCATGTCTAACTTTGTTACTGGTACTGCCTCCTGGGCCAATTTAATACTGTTTTAAAACATCTAGTCTCTATTTCAAAATTGTTGATAAGAGAACAATTGGATGTATTTAAAAGAATTGTGCATTCATATTGCAATGAGTTCTAAGATAGAAATGTAGGTTTTGCTGTGTACACGAACACTAAGGCAAACATTTTAGATCTGTGTTATACAGCTGCTTCTCTCCACTCTGTTGTGAAGACATAAACAAATAACACCTAAAATCCACTTGCCATTACTTCACATTTACAGACATATGTTTCAACTCATAGCTGTATATATTGCCACTGTGCTCTAATCTTTTAATGTTATTATTTGTGTGCAATTAACACTACAATTCATTAAATCAGATGCAAGTAACATAAGAACTAAAATCTCTTTTCGCCAACCGATTGCAACATCTAGGACTTGTTGAACTGATATGGCTGCTTGTACTGTTCTAAGTGCTGCTATTGGACAAAGATTTTCATTTTTTCTGATGCATTGCAGACCCTTCTGGCAGTAAAAGGGTTTAACGTTTCTGACTTGGACTTTTCTCTATTTTTATTATATGTACCAGTAGGGGAGACTCTGGCCACTGATGGGTGGAGAGATTTTTTAAAAGCCTTTTGCTGCCATTATGGCCCACAATATGTTATGTATATTCCACTGTGGGTGCCCATTACCAATATTTAGATCAGGCCTGCACAACATGTAAATTGAAACGGGCCAAACTGCTCCATGGAAAACAGATTTGGCCCCCCTCCCCTCACGACTTACCTGCGGCGTGGTGCGGCAATCTCCGTCTTCTCCCCTGCAAATTCTACTCTATCTCTTGCCGATCATGAAAAAAGGGCCACGTGGCGTCAAATGATGCCACATTGCCATGGCCACGTGGTGTAATTTTCCGCTGCGCAGCCGTTTTTCAGGACCGGCAAGGGAAAGAGTAGAATTTGCAGGGGAGAAGATGGAGATGGCTGGGTCCCGCGAGCCGCACAGTGAGTCCGGGCGGGGGCCGCATGTTGGGCAGGTCTGATTTAGATGAATGGAAATATAAATGGAATTCAAGGGATTCGGTATCCAAGATGTCTGTTACAATCCATTTTTGGATCTGAGTTTGGTCATTCAGTATCCATTTTGTTTCTCCACACTTTATTCAGACTGAACGGAGAGATTGTGGAACATAAGAAAAACGCATTTAAGGGAAATAATTGATTTGTAGGAAAGTTAGAACAAGTGAATTTTTTTATACAGGCATACCCCAGTTTAAGGACACTCACTTTAAGTACACTCGTGACTAAGGACATAATCGCCCAATAGGCAAACGGCAGCACGTCCTGAACAGCAATACCTGTACCGAAGCTGTGAGCAAGCAGGGAGACTATAGAGCCTGTTCCAAATGCGTTACTTACATCAGTTATGCACGTATATAATTGCAGTACAGTACATTTATCGATAAGTGGAAAAAGGTAGTGCTTCACTTTAAGTACATTTTCGCTTTACATACATGCTCTGGTCCCATTTCGTACGTTAATGCGGGGTATAGTATGCCTGTAGTATATTTTGGGTACAAATGGAGTCTGTCCAAGGCCAAGATAAGAGGCTGTGCCTAGACTTTTTCAAGGATTGTATTGTTTCATGCTAACAAGCCATGGATAGGATAAAGTAGTAGCTAGGATTTACTATATAAAAACAAAAAGAACGATTCCTGCGCTCCTACCAATTTGGCTAAAATAAAATAGTGATCTCATGAATAAGGGTTATTTTGTTAAACCCTTTGGCCTACGCGTTATATGCCACGTCAAGACATAACCACATTTTACAGGTACCTACACTGAATATACGCTTTGGCCAAAGGAGTGCAGGAATCGTTCTTTTTGTTTTTCTAGATTTATGTAAGGCCTATATTTTTACCAGCAGCAAACTTCTATAGGGAGGAGCGCGGTAATATGTACAGTCTCTAAAGGATTTAATATATGAACGTGTTTTTGAATACATCTTGACATAAACAATGAACCAACCAACAATAGCATAAAGAAATTAAGAATTGTTCGCTAGTATGTTTTGGTTTAGAGTACCTGTAGATTAAGCTTTGTTGTTATTTGTAACACGAGAACCTATCCCCCTGCTCGGCATCATCCAGGCCTGGGACAGCTGCCAGTAGGAGGAATCTGTCCTTTCACAGTAGCCAACCATGTTGTTAAATCTTAACCCCTTATACTAGTTTGAGTGTCTATGGGTAGTAATGATTTCTCAAATATTTTGTGTCCTGACCAAACTTTAGATGGCGTCATACATAATATATAATATGACAATTCATCCTTATAACAACTAATTCTGTGTGCATGGTAAAAACGGTAAGGAAGGATATAACAGCATTAGTGCTGCGTGAACACATTTTTCCATGATTGAGTGAAATATATCACTCGATAGCATTGAATGATTTAAGAAGGTTAACTTTCCTACAAATAAATTATTTCCCTTAAATGTGTTTTTCTTATAATCCACAATCTTTCCCAGTTCAGTGTGGGGAAATAAAAGATACTGAATGACCTAAATACCATTTACAAATCCAACCTAGATTGTAACAGACAACATGGATTCCAAATTGCTTGAATTCCATTTGCATGAAACTGACTCCATTAGATCTCATTCACCAACTGGCATTAGCATAGCCTTGTCTAGCACCATTTTGTTTGAGAGCTACTCGCCCATTCAGATTCTATTAATGAGTAAGTAGGTGCTGAGCCCTTTGAATTGTTTGCTCTATATGAATTTTGTGTTTTGCTGAATTTCACCCTTTAACAAACGTCTTTATACTTTCTATTTTTCTATCATTGCTTGAGATTTCTACTTTATTTTGTATTTTATTTTTTTACACACAGAAAAGAATTGTGACTACCTATCAACTAAAATGACTTTTGCATGGGTGATTACATTTTTTTTTTTTTTTTTTTTTTAATGATTTAACATTTTGGAATTTACATGTTTTCAAGGGCCTGCTTCAATGGTTCAGCCTCCCAAAAAGTGTACCCTTTAATATGGGCGAATACCACATGGTGTCACTGCTGCTCCAAAAATGTACCAGTATTTTGTGCTAAGAGTTTTAAAGTCGCAAAACATTCGATATCCTACATGTTTGTTTTTTTTTTAATCGGTTCTGTAGTTTTTGATACTTTCTGTATTTAAAAAAAACTATAAAAAAAAAAAATGTAACTCCATGCTATTTTTAATGGGTTTTACCCAGCAGTGCAAGATCTTTGGCAACAAATGATCACTAACAGGAAAGTGTTGCAGTGTCGCCAGCAGGAAAGTGGCTGAATGGCAAGCTGTAAAAATAGACAATGTTGCCCTTGGTAATATACGGTTACACTGACAAGGATTGAGTGGAACGGAAAGGCAGCCATTAGGTGAACCCGGGGAGGTAGGGTCTTTGCCGACTCATCACGGGAGAACAGATCGATGAACAGCTTAGATAATTAGTTTTCATTAAAGGTAATCAAATGCTGCATATATTACAACAACAAAAATTTAGATATTTTTTTTTAAGTGCTGTGAGAAAAGGAACTTATTCAAAATGATGCCCTGAAGTGGCTTATCGTACCACCATTGACTTGAATGGGGGGTTTATGCTATCAGCCACTTTATTGTTGCAAAGTTGTTCACTCGATTTGCTTGCTTACACAAGCCGTAGTAGTAACACTGACACATTTCTTTTACTATTTTTCTACACACTTAATTGGAGTGGACCTTTTGGCTTTTACCATGTAATATTGGCCATTCACCTATAAAAGACTAATATTGTGCTATAAAAGATACCTTGCAATAAAGATTGGTGTGTATTAATGTGTATTAAGGGCACAAAAACTGGCATAAGTACAGTATAGGTATATTTATTTGTGTGAAGATCATCTCTGTTTATATGATGTATAACTAAAGTTGTTGCCGTAATGGCTACCCTCCCTTATTGGATTACCCCATAAGATAAGCATTCATGGTCATTTAAATCCTTTGTGTTACACTAAAACTAATGGGATATTTGCACATACTGTAGTAATGGTACAGGATATTTATAATTCTATAGGAACATTTATTTTACTTTTGTGTATACACTTTTTGGACTTAAAAGATTGTGCCCCAAATGATCTAATAGGTGCATTGGGCATTATATATCTTATGGATGGATACACATAATGTGATCTTTATTTTTTGGCCAATTACAAATTGTAGTCATGTTGGTACTAAAATGTGTTGAATAACAAAAATTTTATTTTTGAATGAACACTTGAAATATTTTAATTACTGTCAATTTTTTTCATAAACTCTAAAAATGTCAAATATTCAACATTTTTATGTCTAGCATATTTTCTTTTAATCATGGAAGGGTTTTTTTGTCTGTCTAATAAAATATTTTGAATTTGTGGATCAACCGTTTTTACATAACATTTTATATAGATTTTTATTGGTAGTCTGGAATGGTAATGACGATTATTGTAATCATGTGTCTTGTTTTCTATCTCTAAAAAAAAAAAAGTGGCCTGAAGGTCAGTTTAAAGTTCCATGCTTTTATTTGATTTTCTGTTATTAATGATGTTGATGGTACATTTTATGGTAATTCATTGAATGCGTTTCCTTCACTTTGTGTCAAAATATTCCACAATACATGATGCAACATGTACATATTTGAACAGTATATTTCTCATAATCTTCACCTTGTTACCATTAAGTAATTAATATTTGCCAACAATTTGTCTCTGCTTAAAATAAAATCTATAACTTGTTAAATTACTACTGATCTCAAATGTGTGGTTTTTTTATTTCGGGACTTATGAATTCCCCTTGGTTTGGTGGCTGTCAAACTTTGCATAGGAACAATTCGTGTTGATTTTCGAGAAGCATGCTTGATATTTTACATAATACTTTTTTCATGCCCAACTTTTTTTTTTCCACTTAGTTTGTTTTCCCATTTTACATTCTACTTTTACCATATTTTGATTTATTTTAGTTCTATACTTGTAATTTCTCTCCCACTTTCTCTTTGTAATTTGAATCCTAATTTAATGCTGTTAAAGACAAAACAGTCCACGGGTTCCATATTTCTACTGGTTCTTTCAATCCACTCCATATGTGTAAGCACAAAATAAGTTAAGACTAATTTGTACCTTTTTTTTTAATATACAGTAGATTTCAGCCAAAAATATTTCCCTGAAGTTTTATATTGTGTGGGGCATGGGGAGTATGTACAGTATTGTATAGATGAGATCTGTGAGTAAGTTTGATTAGTGATTTGGAGGTACTCTGGAAGGGAAGATGCGTGCTCTATGTGAGAAATATGTTTATCAAGCTTTGTAGGTGCACTGGTCCTTACCATGAACATAATGTTTACTGGTCATGGTGTAGGAAAGGCTGAACCACTTCATGGACAGTAGTGACAAAATGTTACTATGTATGCATGTAGCATGGGAATCAACCCGCTTAACTCTGGGACAATATTGCAAAAAAAAGGATTGCATGATTTTATTTGTGTTGAAAAAATATGGATGGTACATTTTATGGTGACTTATTTAATGTTAAATATTTTCAGTATAATTGGCTTCCTTTAAAATGTGTCAATGACCGTTACAGCAGCAGTCTGCACTGATCACTATGGGGAAGAGGGATTTACAGTTTTACGTACCTTTTGAGAGATCTCAACCCCCGTGTAGTACTTGGTTTTTATTTTTTAAATCAGGACACAGAAATGTTTGATTGTCTGGGAGGATAAAATGAAGCTTTCCACTGAGCCCAGTACAGAGTAAAGGTTACCATGATGACCTCAGACAATAGATTTTTCATGAAAAATCATGACCCCCCTGAGCTGGATATGCTTAGGGGCCAAAATCCTAACGTTGTAAAAGTTTAACTCCAATTCCCTGCTAGGGGAATTCCCTGCTACCTTCCCCTCCCACTTTCGCCATATCTCACTCCTTGCATACTTCTCCAAACTCCATGAGCGCATCATTCACAACCAATTCTCCACCTTCATCCACACCCATTCCCACCTTCCAATTATCCAGTCTAGATTCCATCCCTTACACCCTACTGAAATGCCCTCTTCACTACCCACAACTTTCTCTTGCAAGCTTGTCACTCCAAACTCTCCTCCATCCCCATCCTCCTCGACCTCTCTTCAGCCTTTGACACCGTCTATCACCTCCATCTCATCTGAACCCTCACCAATCTTGGTATCACTGACACTGCCCTCTCATGGCGCCCATCCTATCTCCCCATCCACTTCTACTCTGTAACCTTCAACAATTAATCCTCTCGGCCCACCAGCCTCCATTTGGGCATGCCCCAAGGCTCCGCCCATGGTCCTCTTTTCCCTCTACACTGCCCCCTGCAATATCCTGCATAGAAGATACTAGGTTTACTTACCTGAATATTGTGTGTAGTTATCTACCATGGACAATATATAGCTACATTTTACCAGTCCTGTTCTGATGTGGAGCGTGGGTAATTCATACTCACTGCATGCACACTATATAATTATATGCATGTTTTTGGTTTTATCCCTCCCGGTTTCCTATATGGATTTTTGGACATACTCCTTTAAATAATGTTTTGATGATTGGGCTAGTGTACAAATTAGCGGGAATTCTTTGTGTGATCACTCTTGATCATTTGTTGTTAATCCAGTACAAAGCAGAGTTCAAGCCAGGGAGATCCAGGGGTAAGCAGGCGCAGGAACAAACGCTGAAAGACACAGGAGATCCAAGCATAGGACTGCACACACAGAGGTTACAAGAAGCTATGCAGAGCAATGAGTGAGAGGACAGACAGGGGTTATAAAGGAGGGAACACCAATGGGAGAGAGAGGAGGAGTAGAGGGTAGAGTGAGAGGCAGCAGGGATAGGCGAGGAGAGAGGGAGGAGACAGGCAAATCAGAGAGGGAGATGGCTTGTACAGCATGGGGGCGGAGCCAGAGGTCTGGGGAAGATTACAAGAGGAGCGTGTGCACGTGCCCTCTGTAAGGTTGGGGTGCGCGCGCACAAGCTGTGTAAGGAGGCGTGCGGAGCGCTGCGCCGCGGGGGCACCCACCAAGGGAGGAGAGAGAACCGGAGGAGAGACTGCAGGAGGTAAGGTGACCGGAGGGGAGACAGCGGGAGGCCGCGAGCAGGGAGTACTGCGGAGGGGATTGGGTGTTTGAGAACATGCGTGCGCCCTGCGGGGAACGTGCGCAGACGCTGCGAGAGTGTCAGGGGATGCCACAGAGGAACGGATGCGGGAGGAGGAAGGGAGAACAGAACGAGGAGGCAAGGAAGGGATATCAGAGGCAGGGGAAAGCGTGGTGCCGGGGACACATGGAGAGGAAGAAATCCCCTGAACCGTCACAGTGTTTTACCTTTCCAGGAGTGCTACCCAGTGGAGATTCTCAGGCTATGAGTTTCAGGGGGGGGGGGGGTTGCGGTAAAAGTGTTGTCAGAATGTGTCTAGGTAGAAGGGGTCCAGAGTTGCTGGCCACCACAAAAATGTATCCGGGAATCAGGTCAGATTCCCCGGGACATGTAGACACATCACTCCGGTCAAAGTCCTCCCTGGAAAGCAGTTGCACATCTCACCTCCAGGTTTCCCTGCTTCAGCACAGACCAGAAAGGTAAATGAGGGCATAGGGTTATGTGTATCCCGGGTACAGTCGGGGATCCCTAGGTTCATGGGGGTCCCCCAGTAAATGCCCAGATCACCAGAACCAAGTATAGAGGTTCTGGGGTGCTTCAACCATCGATAAGATTGCAAGGCTGATTTCACGTCTACGTCCAAATTCCTATGTATTTAGAAAAGTAACTTTGAAACTGACCCTAAGAATTATTTCGTTCAACTTTTTAAAACATTTTCTAATAGGAAGGTCTAGGAGCGCTGAAACTGAACGTGCGCATCTTTTCAGTCAAACATACTGCTGCGGCTGCCTTTATCCTCCTACTTGCCGGGATAAATGCGGGGGTTTTCTCCGTTTCTTCCGGAGTTTCCCGCTCGGCAGCCGCATCATCAGATAAGCGCTAATGGCGCTTATCATTGAAAGCGCCTGCGGCACGGGAAACCTGACGTAAAAAAGCCGTGCGCCTCCGCGATTTTAAAATTTCCGCGGTGGCGGCCGCCGCATGAGGATAAAGGCGGCTGCCACTGTAGGAAACGAGGCACTTAGAAGAAATTGTGAAATATTTTTATTTTAACATTGTGTGTAATTGTAAATGTGTATGCACTGTATATGAGCTGGGGATTTCCAAGTCCATGGTTCCGAGAGAACAGTTGGCTACCAAGTTGGTGCGACCAAGGGCCTCATGCAGAGAGCATAGAATTTTAAAATTGGCGAATTTCATAAAAAGTAGCTTTTTTGGAGAGTTTTATTCTCCATATGCAGAAAAGTGCGAATTCTGCTATGTTTAACATGGATGCGTGTGGCGAGTTTAAATTGGCGAGATGCGCGCTTCAGAAACGTGTAAAAACAAATTCGCGCCTTTTTTTCCCCTTTACTATAGGCGGCGAGCGCCATCTTGCCATCTTTTCCTGGCGCGGCAAAAATGCGAGAATCGCGCCATTTTTTGGCGCGAACAGCCGCTACTTGCCGTTCGCACCTCTCTGCATTCGGAGAGTTTTAAAAATGGCGAGATGGAGGTTCTCGCCAGCCGCGAGGCGAATTTTGGGCCTTATGCAGAGAGCATCGTTATTTCGAAATTCGCCATTTTTTGTACAATTTCGCGCAGAAACCGGCAGAAAATGGCGAGTTCCGAAAAACGCGCCATTTTGTTTTTTCAATTGCTAAAATTCGCCTCGCGGCTGGCGAGAACCTCCATCTCGCCATTTTTAAAACTCTCCGAATGCAGAGAGGTGCGAACGGCAAGTAGCGGCTGTTCGCGCCAAAAAATGGCGCGATTCTCGCATTTTTGCCGCACCAGGAAAAGATGGCAAGATGGCGCTCGCCGCCTATAGTAAAGGGGAAAAAAAAGGCGCGAATTTGTTTTTACACGTTTCTGAAGCGCGCATCTCGCCAATTTAAACTCGCCACACGCATCCATGTTAAACATAGCAGAATTCGCACTTTTCTGCATATGGAGAATAAAACTCTCCAAAAAAGCTACTTTTTATGAAATTCGCCAATTTTAAAATTCTATGCTCTCTGCATGAGGCCCTTTAGCAATTGAAAAAACAAAATGGCGCGTTTTTCGGAACTCGCCATTTTCTGCCGGTTTCTGCGCGAAATTGTACAAAAAATGGCGAATTTCGAAATAACGATGCTCTCTGCATAAGGCCCCAAGTCTGCTCGGGTCCTGGAGTTGAAAGCCTACAGAGATAGCCAAGGTGTGAAAGCCATTTGGTCGGAGGAGTTGGACTCAAGTACCCTCGTCCTGAGCTGAATGGAAGTCATCGGACTACCATTTGCCCAGACCTTGAGACGCCTAACTCCACGGGTTGCTTCTGACTCACAGGCGGCAGAGGTGCCAAGCTGGCGTATGCCCCTGTCAGATTTCGAATCCATCCTTCAGTAGACTGGCTGGTAGGAATTCTCCTACTCACGGATTGGCTGGAGTATTTCATGAATGGGACTGAAATACTATAAGAAATACTATAAGAAAGCCAGCAGCAAATCGGGCACTCAGATTCTAAGTGCCAAGACAGCAGTGGCAAATTTGAAACCAGCAAAAGATGCTCTTGGAGAAATAGATGCGAGCTGGCTTAGAAAATTTCTTGCCTTGAAATTTCTGAAGTCCCACTTTTCGTGGCCAAGTTCTGAAAAGAGAACGTAGCGGTCGCAACTATAGTACACGCCGAAAAGTGTACCAGGACGTTTGGTACTATCTCCCAGTCAAGGGATTTTGGCATCTCCGGAGCAGATATGGCGGTGGCGTCTGGCACTACCTGCCGATTGGAGTTCCAGGACTTTTCCGGCTGAGTCAGTCAACCTAAAGACTTTGTTTTATGGACTACTAGCTGAGAGCCCCGGCGTTGCCCGGGATGTTTGTGGTGTGGGTGTGGCATTTGGGTGGGGAGTGGTCCACGCGGCCCATGTGCGGTGGTAGTGCTGCTGTGGCTGTACTGATGGTGATTGTATTGGTGTGCTGATTTGGGAGGGTTTGGTGCTGATGTGGGGGTGCGGATGTGGGTGTGCCGATGGGGGAGGTGCAAAGGTGGCGATGTGTGGGTGCTGATGGTGTTGATGGGGGCTGGGAATGGTGGGGAGCCGAGAATGCCAGTGTGCTGGGGGGGCATGGGATACCGGTGTGCTGATGTGGTGGTGCTGGGGTGTGTGTGTGTATACATGTTTGTGTGTATACATTGTATGTGTGTGTGTATACATGTGTGTGTGTGTGTATGTGTACGTGTGTGTGTATACACGTGTGTGTATGTGTATACACGTGTGTGTGTATACACGTGTGTGTGTATACACGTGTGTGTGTATACACGTATGTGTGTGTATACACATGTGTGTGTATACACGTGTGTGTGTGTGTATACACGTGTGTGTGTATACACGTGTGTGTGTATACACGTGTGTGTGTGTGTATACACATGTGTGTGTGTATACATTGTGTGTATGTATATATTGTGTGTGTGTATACGTGTGTGTGTGTATACACATGTGTGTATACACGTGTATACATGTTTGTGTGTGTGTATACATGTTTGTGTGTATACATTGTATGTGTGTGTGTGTGTGTGTGTGTGTGTGTGTACATTTGTGTGTGTGTACACATGTTTGTGTGTGTATACACATGTGTGTGTATACACATGTGTGTGTATACGTGTGTGTGTATACATGTGTGTGTGTATACATGTGTATGTGTGTATACACATGTGTGTGTATACACATGTGTGTGTGTGTGTATACGTGTGTGTGTGTATACATGTGTGTGTATACATGTGTGTGTGTGTATACATGTGTGTGTATACATGTGTGTGTGTGTGTATACATTATGTGTATGTATACCTGTGTGTATACGTGTGTGAGTGTATACGTGTGTGTGTATGTGTACATGTGTGTGTGTGTATGTCTCCATGTGTGTGTGTGTATGTCTCCATGTGTGTGTGTGTATGTCTCCATGTGTGTGTGTACGTGTACATGTGTGTGAGTATATGTGTACATGTGTGTGTGTGTACGTGTCTACGTGTACATGTGTGTGTGTGTGTACGTGTACATGTGTGTGTGTGTGTGTACGTGTCTACGTGTACATGTGTGTGTGTGTGTCTACGTGTACATGTGTGTGTGTGTCTACGTGTACGTGTGTGTGTGTCTACGTGCGTGTGTGTACGTGTGTGTGTGTGTGTGTGTACGTGTGTGTCTATGTGTGTGTGTGTCTACGTGTGTGTGTTTGTGTATACGTGTGTGTGTTTGTGTCTACGTGTGTGTGTTTGTGTATACGTGTGTGTGTGTATACGTGTGTGTGTGTGTGTATACGTGTGTGTGTGTCTACGTCTGTGTGTGTGTGTGTGTGTCTACGTGTGTGTGTGTGTGTCTGTGTCCCTGTGTGTCCTTTGGCCCGTGACTCCGCCTCAGGGAAGGGGGGGGGGGTGGGGGGGGAGGTGGTGGGAAGGGGGGGGTGGGGGGGAGGTGGTGGGAAGGAGGGGGGTGGGGGGGAAGGGGAGGTGGGGGGGAGGTGGTGGGAAGGGGGGGGGGTGGGGGGGAGGTGGTGGGAAGGGGGGGGGGAGGTGGGGGGGAGTTGGGGGAGGTGGGAAGGGGGGTGGAGGTGGTGGGAGGTTGTAAGGGGGGAGTGAAGGGAAGGTGAAGGGGAGGTGAAGGTGGGGGTGGAGGGGAGGTGAAGGGTGGGGGTGGAGGGGAGGTGAAGGGGGGGGTGGAGGGGAGGTGAAGGGTGGGGGTGGAGGGGAGGTGAAGGGGGGGGTGGAGGGGAGGTGAAGGGGGGGGGTGGAGGGGAGGTGAAGGGGGGGGTGGAGGGGAGGTGAAGGGGGGGGTGGAGGGGAGGTGAAGGGGGGGGTGGAGGGGAGGTGAAGGGGGGGGGTGGAGGGGAGGTGAGGGGGGGGGGGGTGGAGGTGAGTTGAAGGGGGGGGTGGAGGGGAGGTGAAGGGGGGGTGGAGGGGAGGTGAAGGGGGGGTGGAGGGGAGGTGAAGGGGGGGTGGAGGGGAGGTGAAGGGGGGGTGGAGGGGAGGTGAAGGGGGGGGTGAAGGGGGGGTGGGGGGGTGAAGGGGAGGTGGGGGGTGAAGGGGATGAAGGGGAGGTGGGGGGGGTGAAGGGGAGGTGGGGGGGGTGAAGGGGGGGTGGAGGGGAGGTGAAGGGGGGTGGAGGGAGGTGGAAGGGAAGGGAAGTGGAGTGAGGGGAGGTGAGGGGAGGTGAGGTGAAGGGGGGTGAAGGGGGGTGAGGGGAGGTGAAGGGGGGTGAGGGGAGGTGAAGGCCGCTCCCTCACCCGTCCGGCCGCTCACTCATACGTCCGGCAGCTCCCTCACCCGTCCGGCCGCTCCCACGTGTATCTGAGGCGGGAGGCAGCTTGTTGTGGCCGCTCCCCCGCTGTGTCCCGGGCGCTCGCTCGCTCAGCTGACTGTAGCGGCGCCGGGGGGGGGGGGTGGAGGGGAGGTGATTTGAAGGGGGGTGAGGGGTGGGTGAAGGCCGCTCACTCACCCGTCCGGCCGCTCCCACGTGGAACTGAGGCGGGAGGCAGCTTGTTGTTGCCGCTCCCCCGCTGTGTCCCGGGCACTCGCTCCTCCGCTGACTGTAGCGGCGCGGGGGGGGGGGGGGGGGGTTTGAAAGCGCGGGAGACACGGGGAGAGGAGGAGTTGCGCGCGGGTGTGGAGGCTGATTTCGGGGAGGAAGAGGCGGAGGCTCCGGCGGGTATGTGAGCCCCCCCCCCCGGGTTATACATGCTGCTAATGTACACCCCCCCTACTGTGTGTGTGTGTGTCCCTGTGTGTGTGTGTGTGTGTGTGTGTGTGTGTGTGTGTGTGTGTGTGTGTGTGTGTGTGTGTGTGTGTGTGTCCCTGTGTGTGTCCCTGTGTGTGTCCCTGTGTGTGTGTGTGTCCCTGTGTGTTTGTGTCCCTGTGTGTTTGTGTCCCTGTGTGTTTGTGTCCCTGTGTGTCCTTTGGGCCGTCACTCCGCCTCAGGCCAATGAGAGGTGTGCGGGGGCGGCCCAATGGACCAATGAGATTTCCCCTAGGGACACCGGACAACCAGCAGGCAGGCAGGCAGGCTGGCATGCATGCATGCAGGCAGGCAAACATACAGTGCTTTCACTAATATAGTATAAGATTTCGACTAGGAAAGATTAGTTTTGTAGCCCAGACCCCCAGTAAGTGTGTTTTCTCTTGTATATTGTAATCCATTGTGTGTACATCTGTTTCTAAGGAATAAATGACAATTTATTTTACCTCCTTGTTTTGCTCAATGTTGTGATCCCAGTTAAAAAGGTGTAAATGCCTGGTCTCCCGGGACAATAAGTACCTCAGACGCTGCTGAAAAATCAGTGATACTTAAACTTGTCCTTTGAATGTGAGTCCCAGAGTCCTCAATGGGTATAACAGGCACTGCAGAGGAGTCAGTGAAAGAAATGCTTGTCTCTGAAATGACTGTCTGAGAATCAGCAGTGGTTACACTAGGTACTGCAAAGGGATCAGAGAAAGATACGCTGAAGTGGGAGTCTGGGAAACAATAGGTATACCAGATGCTGTGGGAAATTTTATGGCAAGAACCTTAGAAACAAAGATGGGGTTATCCAACAATGCATGGAACCCAGCAGTAGGGGTACTTGTCTTGGAAAAATCAGAACTAGGTATAGTTAACTATGTGGGGACATTAGTGAAAGGTCTGCTTGTCTCTGAAGTGGGTGTCTATGGAAAACTTTATGGCAAGAGCCATAGAAACAGTTAAAGGGACCTCAGACATTGCAGGTGAATCAGAGAAAAGGAAATTTGACTTTAAAGCAGGAGTTTTAGCATTAATGATAGGTATATCAAACACTACAGGAGAGTCAGAGAAAAGGGAACCTGCTTTTAAATCTGGGGCATTATAAGTAGCAAAGGTTACTGCAGGTAATGCAGGAGAGTCAGGAAAAGGGGGATTTGACTTTGAAACAGGATCCTTACATTCAGAAATAGGGACATCAGACATTGAATCAGGTGTCTTAGAACCATCAAGGGTTACAGCATTTATTGCAGAGGAAACAGAGAGAGGTGCACTTGACCTTGAAACAGGAGCGGTGGAGAATTCATCTTTTGGCTCCTGGAATGCAAGATTAGCTTGCTGAAGCGGAGGGGTAGGTGCCGACGAAGAATCAGCCGGTGATGCAAGAAGAGGATGGTTGGCAAAGATTTGCAAGCTGGAGGTGATGGAAGCGATTACAGTGTCCCACGTAGTTAGGAGGGCGGAGTGCCTATCCAGGATGTGGCCCGGAGGGACAGTACCCTCCTCACTTCAGCAGGCTCCATAAAGTATGTGGCCTGAGCATTATGTGACGGTGCTCATCTCCAATCAGGAAGCAGACCCGCAGGGCTGAGGTAGGGATGCCAATTAACCAACGACAGCCCAGGGACAGAGGCATGTTAGAGTATCCATGGTCGGTAAGTAGGCAGGAGGACAGGGCTAACTGCAGTGGTGCAGAATCCAGGCAACAGGCAAAGGGTCAGGACAGGTCGGGGTCAAGGTCCGGGGTCAGCAACAGGGATTCCAAATGAACAGGCTAGGCACAGGAAAGGCTCATGAACAAGATAGGCTCAGCAACTAGAACCCAAGGTGGTCCAGAATACAGGGAAACGTACACAATGCTCAGGCAGGGGCTGAAAGTCACTGCTGCTATTTAAGCCCTGGAACAGGTGCAGCCAATATAGCAGGCTGCCAGTAATCAAAATGTCCATAGCAGCCAGGTAAGGGTGGGTTCCAGCCAAAGCCTGGACTGGAACGCTTGCACCTCCCACTTCATACAAATGAACACAACTTAGACTGAAGTCCTCTACTTTTCGGTTTTCTCCTCCCTTCTATCCTCCCCAATCCCCACCATCTTCTTCCCCCCCTCACCATCTCCAATAAACCCACTCACAGACAGACGGTTTCAACCTTTTGGGTCTCGTCAGTGTGAGGTTGGTTGTACTGGCTCTGCAATTTGAGACATGAGTAGGTCACACTGATGAGACCCACAAGGTCGAAACAGTCTGTCTGTGAGTGGGTTTATTGGCTTTGCATCTTATCCCAGGCTATGTTTAAAAGCTGTGTTTAAAACAGCATGCGTTGGCTTAAGGGTTTTCCATGTAATGTGGACTTGAGACAAATGGTGGCACTGTCTGCTCATTTGCATGTCATTTCCCAGAATCCTTTGCTGCAGTGGAAGCACTGTATGCTAGGTGATAATGGCAAAAAGCAGGATTGCAGACCTGTCTAAGACATGTGAATGTGCTCACAAGTAATATTTTTGTATGCTATACGGTGGAGGGTTTTTAGTCACCTTTACACCCACCATAACTTAAATTATATATATATATATATATATATATATGGAGCGCTTATCCGTGTAGGGAGCTGGTGAAAACATTGGCCTTACATTTGTGAAAAACAGACAGTGAATCCCAGCGCTTCTCTATTGAGCTATAAATATTGATAGCTCAATGGAGAAGCGCTGGGATTCACTGTCTGTTTATATATATATATATGCAAATACAACTGTATGCTCATCTGCATGTCTTAGGCAGGTCTGCAACCCCGCCTTTCCCCATTATCACCCAGCATGCAGCACTTCCACTGCAGCAAGGGATTCTGGGAAATGATATGCAAATGAGCACACAGTGTCACTTTTTGCCTCAAAAACCATTTTTAACATGGTTCCCTATAGGCTTAAGCTTGCTGCATGGTCACAGCTTTGAGCACAGCCAGGGTTAAGGTGCATACCCAGAAAACCACCCACAGACAGCTGTTTCGACCTTGATGGGTCTCATCAGTGTGGGGTTGATTTTAACTGGATATGCATAAGAGGCTATGGGATAGGCTATACCATAATACTGAGTTAAGTTATGGTGAGTAAAAAATGGTCACAGCTTTGTTATTTCCCAGAATCCCTTGCTGCAGTGGAAGTGCTGTATGCTGGGTGATAATGGGGAAAGGCGGGGTTGCAGACCTGCCTAAGACATGCAGATGAGCATACAGTTGTATTTGCATATTTGCTTTCCTGTGGAGGGTTTTTGTCACTTTTTTTACTCACCATAACTTAACTCAGTATTATGGTATAGCCTATCCCATAGCCTCTTATGCATATCCAGTTAAAATCAACCCCACACTGATGAGACCCATCAAGGTCGAAACAGCTGTGTAGCTGAGACTGTGTCCCCTTGGCCTTGAGTCATCGTCCCTTCGGGGACTAAAGACTCCTGCTGCTTTTGGGGGGGCACGCCATCTCGAGCTGAGTGGAGTGATCCTGAGCGAGCGGTTCTGAGCGAGCAGATGCGGAAGTGAGGGGCCGGCACCTTTGCCCTGGGACATCGCCTTTACGGGCTAAAGTCCCTTGCTGCTTTTGGGGTGCCGCACCTGAGCTTGGGAGAGCGGAGATGACGTCGCAAGCTGGAATGCGCAATTCCATCCGGTTCCTGATCGAGGAGACCGAGAGATGTCGAGTAAACCTGCAGTGGATAGTGGAGAAGGTGCTGAAGCAATTGATTGGTCTGGATGCTGAGAGGATCTTCTGCCTTCAGGATTTCCCTGCACAGGGGATATATGACCTGACCTGTCATCAAGAAGCGGATGTTTGGTGCACTTTTGAAAAATGCAAGGAGAAGTCTGGTGATCCGGTCTTATATGGCATCAAGGTAATTCCAAGTTTTATGCTGGAGGAGAGACCACTTGTAATTCACATGTACAATCCATCCGTATGCAAGGAAAGAGGAGATTGTGACTTTTTTTAAAAGGTATTGTGAAATGATCAGAGGAGGTGAAGAACTCAAAAACCCTTATGGCATGTTTAACGGGAAGAGACGTTTCTGGGTACGGTTCAGACGGGATCCATCATGTGCAGGAGGAGTGACGCACCCACCGGCCATGTTCAATATCAGAGGGGACAGCGGTTTTTTGTTTTACCCGGGACAGCCTCTATATTGCAGGCATTGCCACACTTATGGACATACAAAGGAGGGTTGCACGAAAACGGGAATTGTGTGTCGTAATTGTGGGGAAGAGGGACATACTGCAGCCAACTGTGGAGTCCCTAAGAGATGCCATCTATGCGGAGAGGAAGGACACTTGGCAAGTCAGTGCACAAAAAGGTCATATGCCCTGGCAGCAAAAGGGGGCATTGTGCTAGAAGAAGAGGAAGAGACAGTGGAGGGTCAGGGAATTTGTGAGATGGAGAGTTCCCAAGAGGGAGGGATTGATCCGGCTATAACAGCAATGTATGAGGAGGATTTAAGAAGGGAAAAATGGTAGAGAGTGGCCCAATAGAGGGGAAGGTGGAAGTGGAAATAATGGACACGACCGGACCCAAGAAAGGGGCGCAAAAACGTAGTTTACAAAGTGACAATGATGTTTGTACAGTTGAAGGGGAGGGGAAGAGTGAGCTACGGCAAGATAGGGTGGTGAAGGCAAAGGTTTGTGTTCTGGATTTGGCCAGTATTGACGGGAGTGGGGAAGAGGAACAGACCGTGAGTAAAGGAAAAGAGGAAAATAAGAAGTTAGATAGGGAAGCGCTAGAAACAGAGTAGAAGACAGGCCCTGGTGGTGCGAGTGGAAAAGGCAAAGAGGGAAAGAGTAAGTGTAAAGGGGTTGTTGTTAGTGGAAGTGAAAACGTGTCTTCGCAAGGGATAGAAACAAAGAAAGATAATGATAGCCAAAGTAAAGTGGAGCCTAGAAAGAAGGGTGTAGGGGGTAAAGTTGGAAAAGTATCAGGGAAGGTAACCCTAAAAGAGAAAATGGAACAATTTGAGAACGCAGTGGGAGATGTTCGGTTTTGGGTGGGTATTTTCCGGAAGCAGCATAGGGGTAGTAGTGATGAACAGATTATAGAAAGATTGGAAAAAATGATGTACCAGAGAAAACAGCTGACAAAAGAGCAATATGAAGAATTAAAAAAGGAGCATGTACAGTGGGTTAAAATAAAAGAGGCTAGGGGAGAGGTGAGGGAGAAGGAGAGTGTGAGTGAAGGAGAAGTAGGGAAGAGGACAGCTGTTGGTAAGAAAGAACCAAAAAAAAGGAGGACTTAGGAGGGGAGGTGAGCGAGGACCAAAAGGGGGAAAAGGCAGGCCCAAGTGGGATTAAAAAAAAAGTGGAATCAAGGGAGGAGAGGATGGAGAGGATGGAGAGAGAGTTTTATGTAAAGGACGTATTACTTAGATTAAACAGTTTGGCAGCAAACGTGGCGCAAAAGCATAAAGTAGAGTGGCTAAAGTTACAGTTTACCAAGGAAGGGCTGTCAAAAGAGGAAGTAAGTAGAGCAAAAGATCCATCTAATACGTATAATATCAAGGTTTCGTTGGAGAAGTTGCTGGATCAAAAAAAGGCATTAGATGTAATGTTATCTGTAGAAAGTACGAAAAGCCTAGTGTAGGATTGGGGAAATAAGTTATGGTTACGTATTGTTGTGTTTTGCGGTCTTCTGTGCAATGTAAGGAATGTATAGTGTTGGTTTTCTGTTTATTACTGGTTGTAATTAATGTGAACCGTTAAAAAAGCTTAAAAAAAAAACAGCTGTCTGTGGGTGGTTTTCTGGGTATGCACCTTAACCCTGGCTGTGCTCAAAGCTGTGACCATGCAGCAAGCTTAAGCCTATAGGGAACCATGTTAAAAATGGTTTTTGAGGCAAAAAGTGACACTGTGTGCTCATTTGCATATCATTTCCCAGAATCCCTTGCTGCAGTGGAAGTGCTGTATGCTGGGTGATAATGGGGAAAGGCGGGGTTGCAGACCTGCCTAAGACATGCAGATGAGCATACAGTTGTATTTGCATATTTGCTTTCCTGTGGAGGGTTTTTGTCACTTTTTTTACTCACCATAACTTAACTCAATATTATGGTGTGTGTGTGTATATATATATATATATATATATATATATATATATATATATATATATATATATATATATATATATATTAGCACACACAAGCCCAGCAAGCTCAAATGCCCACACCCACCTAATCTTGACTACATGTAATGTCACACAGAGTGCCACTGGGCTGTGGCAAGTGAATATAGCAAACGACAGGGGGTGCCCAGTGCTACATCCAAATGACAAAACATACATGGTAATAATTACAAGAAATAATGCTTCAGTACTAATAATAATGCTAATACTGTACTAATAATAAAATATGTTTTTTTAGTTAGATATTTTGGCCAAAGCATCATAAGCCTGCACACCAAATCGTCAAGGTAAACCATAATAAGTGCAAGTCCTACACTAGACTGCATCTGTTCCCTATACCCCTGTATGAGGGGGAAGAACCATAATAGATTCCTTACCTGCAGCAAAATGAGACACTCCACCATTAAAAGGGGAGGTGACGTGAGCTCTGGGGGAGGTGCCACAACCTCCATACAACTGATTCCAGCCAGAAATTAATTAACACACACAAGCCCAGCAAGCTCAAACCCACCTAATCTTGACTATATGTAATGTCACATACAGTAGAGTGCAAGAGGGCTGTGGCAAGTGAATATAGCAAATGACAGGGGGGACCCAGTGCTATGTATGTTCTGTCATTTGGATGTAGCACTGGGCACCCCCTGTCGTTTGCTATATATATATATATATATATATATATATATATATATATATATTGCAAAATAAATTAGTTCTTCAGTATTAGGTGATACCTTTTTTATTGGACTAACAATTTATGACATAGGACAAGCTTTCGAGAGTTCTCCTCTCTTCTTCAGGTCAAGCAATACTGATATACAAAGGATTCTATGGTTAAAACAGTGTAGAGAAACAAAAAAAACAACAACAGATAAGTACTGTAGATAAGGTAGGGTATTAAAAGTGTTTGAAGCCAGGGGACGGTGACAAGGGAAGGTGGGGAGGATGAGGGATGCTGGGGGGGGGGGGGAGAGAGAGATAGTGTTGATAAGAATGGAGGCAAGCAGGATAATTACAAACAATTTTGATAGGGTGTGAGAAAACCCATGTCCGCATTAAGTCCTTTGGTTTTTTTTTATCAACACTTTCTCCCCCCCCCCCAGCATCCCTCCCCCCCTCCCCCAGCATCTCTCCCCACCTTCCTTTGTCACCGTCCCCTGGCTTCAAACACTTTTAACACCCTACCTTATCTACAGTACATATCTGTTGTTTTTTTTGTTTCTCTACACTGTTTTAGCCATTGAATCCTGTGTATATCAGTATTGCTAGACCTGAAGAAGAGAGGAGAACTCTCGAAAGCTTGTCCTTTGTCATAAATTGTTAGTCCAATAAAAAAGGTATCACCTAATACTGAAGAACTCATTTATTTTGCACTATCGCAATTGGACTAACACGGCTATTTTCTGCTTTATATATATATATATATCCATTGTTATAAGTTTTTGTATACCAAAAAAATACATAATGATACAACCTGCTATTAAATGTATCATACATTAAAACAAGGATAGATCACTAAATCTCCAAATATAAAGTGCATATTCAGTCTCCACATGTACGCAAGTATGTATCTACCCAAATGAACACACAGATACACGTAAATACAGCAAGGGGGAGTGTGTCTAGCTTACACTACACAATTAAATTGACAAATAAAGAAAGTGGCTAATATACTTAATGGCACACAGATAAGACCTCAAGAGACGAAACGAACACCACGGGTCATGAGATGCACTTGGTATAGGGGTAATAAAGTGCAGGGATTGCAAAGTGATCATTTAAAAGGGAAAATGCATACTGTAACTGTATCTAGGTCAAATATCCACTTAGCTTCCAATCTAAGGAAATATTGTTCTACATTACCCCCTCTTCTCCCTAAAGACACAGCCCAAAAACACACAAAGTCCTTTTTGCACACCGCAAGCACTCAGATAATGCAGGGATGCTTGATGACTGGACAAAAAGTGTCCAGCAACACTAGTACATTTTGGGGAATTAGCTAGATCTTTTGCTACATTACGAATGCTGCATGCGTGTTCCAGAAAAAAACCTCTGAAGTTCCCCAGTCATCATCCCTGTGAGCGCAGCCTTCTCAGGGGTACCCCAGGGGCACCAAGAACTGCAGACGGGTTCGGTAAGTATCAAGGAATCTTTATTGCGAGTGCACAAGGAGATGACACATTAGCAAGCGGCTTCAGTGTGATCTGGGGTGGGGTAAAACCACCCCCGTATTTATAGCCTTGGTTACAGAAAATAAGGCGGCACTGTCCTATTACAATCTGTAAACTCTACATATGCTTTATTTGAGCTAGGTTAGCATAAAATACCTCCCCCCATATATTTGTTTTTACCAGAGTTAAGTTTTAATCTCTCTAGGAAGCACATGCTATTCTGAAATACTCAGAGCAAACCTACATGCTTTCATACAGAAATGGTACAATAACAAAGTGTGTCCGGGTACTGATACATTGTATCGCTATAATTCTGGGCGTTGAGCCACAGGCACAGCCTTGGAACGTCTACTGTCAGCAAAACTCATCTTTACCCACAAACACTAATCACACGTCCACATAAAACAGAAGAGACAAAATGGATGACCAGTAACCCCAGACCCTCTTTCTTCTGTATAACCCCCCTGTCCATAATTCTTTCACATCCCTATGTACAGCAGTTTGCACTGGCAGCTAAAGGCATACACTACCCCAGTAGTTTGGCTGATGGGGTAGAGGTAATTGTATCTGGGGTGGTATAGGTAATTGTATCTTGGATGGTAGTGGTAATTATATCTGGGGGAGATAGTGGTAATTATATCTGGGGGGGGTAGTGGTAATTGTATCCTGGGGGGAGGTAGTGGTAATTGTATCTGGGGGGAGGTAGTGGTAATTGTATCGGGGGAGGAAGTGGTAATTGTATCGGGAGAAAAAGTGGTAATTGTATCTGGGGGGAGGTAGTGGTAATTGTATCGGGGGAGGGTAGGGGTAATTGTATCTGGTGAGGTAGTGGTAATTGTATCTGGGGGGAGGTAGTGGTAATTGTATCTGGTGAGGTAGTGGTAATTGTATCTGGGGAGGGTAGGGGTAATTGTATCTGGGGAGGGTAGGGGTAATTGTATCGGGTGGGAGTAGTGGTAATTGTAGGACCCTTCCATTTCCCTGCACTCCTGGTATGGCGGCCGGAATCCGAAAGGGATCACGTGATTGGTCAGGTGTTCCGGAGGCTCCGTGACATGGAGGTGGCACCGCCCTCTTGTAGTGGAGTGGTTAATATAGTAAAAAACATATACTTTTCCATTAAAGTGACACTTTTTGGTTCAAAATCCCATTGTTGCACTGATTTTGGTTCTTGGAGGTTGAAGTTTCTGAGCTGTAGGCATGGCCCACAGAACCAGAAAGGCAGAGCTATAAAGGTTGAAGGAGATTTTAAACTAGGATGGAGGGGGGAGGGGAATGAAACAGATAACGAACTAAATAGATGAGGAAGCAAGGGGTTATGAAGGTAGAATGGGGGCAAGTGCAAGTTTGACAAGCAGCGAGACATCCACAGTAAATACAGATAATACTAGAAAACTTCTAAAGACTAAACCAAGTTGGCGCAGAAAGGAAGGAGCAGATAAGATAATAGTACAGGCTGAAAAAAAACTGAAATGCATGCTTGCTAATGCAAGAAGCCTGACAGATAAAATGGGGGAGCTTGAATTAATAGCTGCAAGGGAGCAGAATGATATCATAGGCATTACTGAAACATGGTGGGATGAAACTCATGACTGGACAGTTAATTTAGAGGGTTATTCCCTTTTTCGGAAGGACGAACAAATAGAAGGGGAGGTGGAGTATGTTTATATGTTAAACCAGATCTAAAACCTTATTATAAGGGATGATGTCTATGAAGGGAATGATGAAAATGTAGAAACCTTGTGGTTAGAAAATAGCAGTGGAGGTAAAAGTATATAGAAAATGTTTGTATGAATATGCTGTAAACCACCAAATATCTGTGAGATTGAGGAAGCTAAAATACTTTTGCAAATGGATGAGGCATTAAAACTAGGTCATGTTTGCATAATGGGTGATTTTAATTATCCAGACATAGACTGGGGCAATGAGATTAGCATTACAACAAAAGGAAACAGGTTTTTGGGGATGCTTAAGGAAAATTATATGACCCAAATTTGTGAGGAACCAACCAAGAGAGGGGCTATACTGGATTTGGTCATATTAAAGTCCTTGAACATTTGGGTAACAGTGATCATAACATGGTCTCATTTGAAATAAATTATCAAAAAACAGATTACTAGGGTTCAACAAAGACCTTAAAGCTGCAGTTCAAGCAATATCCTGCATGTGTGTTTTTTTTTAATAAATCAGTTCTGTAGTAAAAAAAAAATACTTTTAGCATTTTCTGTTTTAAAAAAAAACAACTTTGAAAGACCAATTTTCTTGTATTCTATTTTAACAAGCATGTTTGTTCCTATAGCAACCATTTACATTCCCCAGATCTAAAGATGTCGCCAAACTTTGCTGATCAATAGACGGAGAACGAATTGACCGGCAGCTATGCAGTTCTTTAGGTAAGTAAAGATTGCCCACATGAAACTATTGAAGTTAAAAAAAAACTAAAAAAAAAGGGGAGCTTGAACTGCAGCTTTAAACTTTAGAAAGGTAGGCAGATTGTAATAAACTGAGGACTAATCTGCAGGTAATACATTGGGATGGTATTTTGGCAGGGAAAAATGTAGAAGATAAATGGGCAGTCTTTAAAACATTGTTAGAAAAGCACACATATCAGTGTAAACCCTTGGGTAATAAGTATTAAAGAAATAAGTCAAAACCAATGTGGCTAAATAAACAGGTAGGGGAGGAAATGGACAAGAAGAGGAAGGTGTTTAGATTCTTGAAGTCAGAAGGGACGGAGACATCGTATCAGAATTATAAGGAATGTAACAAAAATTGCTAAAGGGCAATCAAATTAGCGAACATGGATAATGAAAAAAGGATTGCCATAGAAAGTAAAATCAACCCTAAAAAGTTCTTTAAGTACTTTAATAATAATAAAAATGAGAACAGAAAATATAGGACCCTTTCAGTGTGAGATGGACAGGCAGATTATTGGAGATAAGGGGAAAGCAGAGGTATTAAATAAATTCTTTGCCTCTGTGTTTACCAGGGAAGAATCATTTTCAATTGTATTGCTGCAGGAGGAAGCCACAACCTCCATATTAATGAACAATTGGTTAACTGAGGAAAAAATTCATAGGCAGTTTGAAAAAAATAAAGTAAATAAGGCACCTAGCCCCGATGGCATACATCCAAGAGTTCTCAAGGAGTTAAGTTCAGTAATAGCCAAACCATTACATTTAATATTCAAAGACTCCATTTCCTCAAGTTCAGTACCACAAGATTGGCGTAAAGCAGATATGGTGCCTATATTTAAAAAGGGAGCTAGATCACAACCAGGGAATTGCAGACCTGTAAGCCTGACTTCAATAGTGGGGAAACTACTTGAAGGTTTAATACGGGATAATATTCAGGAATACCTAATGGAAAACAAAATTATTAGTAATAGTCACCATGGATTTATGAAGGATAGATCATGCCAAATTAACCTTATTTGTTTCTTTGAGGTGGTAAGTAGGAATTTAGACTAGGGCGTGTGATTTGATGTTTATTGGGTCCTGTGAGGGGCTCCTCCCACTACGCTGGGATCCCTCACAGGTGGAGGCGTTGCATCAAGTGTATTGTATTATTACACCCGAGCTAACCCTGGTGAAGGCTTAGGCCCCTGTGAGCCAACAGGTGATCGAAGCACCAGTAGTAGCGTACACCCCCAATCTCACTTAGGGGGGAGGGGAGATACATGGGCTACATAAACATAGGAAGAATGTTGATCCAGGAAGTAATCTGATTGCCAATTCTTGGAGACAGGAAGGAATTTATTTTTCCCTGTATGAGATATCATTGGATGATATGTCACTGGGGTTTTTTGGTTGCATTCCTATAGATCAATAAGTAAGTATAGATATAGGATAAAGTGTCTGTCGTCTAAATTTAGCATAGGTTGAACTTGATGGACGTACGTCTTTTTTCAACCTCATCTTCTATATAACTATGTAACAGAAGGATCCCCACCTCCAGTTTAAACCTGTCGCGCAAAAGCTTAACGTCTCTAGAGACAAAGGGCTAAATGAGCCGGAAGCAGGAAATAGAACACCTGATGCTTAATTCTTCCCTTTGTTTACGCACAAAGCTTTGGAAGAAAAAGAAGGAACGACCACATTGAGGTAACCGGTAAAACCTGCTTTGATTACAGTAATTATTGCATATTACAGCCATACGACAGATTAATTCATGTGCTTTCTTGATGGTGGCCATGGCAGATCACTGTTTGTTTTTCTTTTCCATGGCATTACTAACAAGTAAAGTGTGTGGGGGTATTTATTAAGACTTGATTGTACTGGAAACCAAGTGCAAATTGGTCAGGTATTGCAGTAGAGGAAACATGAGCAGCATTCGGAGTCGGGATAGTAATGTGAAAGGACTTGAGCATGTAACACTTGCAATACTGTATTTACTATTTCAGCTGGTGTTTTATAATTAAGGATATGTTTAATAACTGCGTAAAAAGTCTTAAAAGACCAGCTACAAAGGGGACAAACAAAGGGCTAGATCCACAAAGTGCCACTAATGGAGGGGCTCATAATGTGACGTAACCTAAAACAGTAAGGGACATTATTTTCCCTGAGGGTAACACATTAATGCGAATTGAATGAAAAAAGAAAGGCTGTTGTATATCTCATTAGCGTAAGTTGAATGTAGCTTCCAATGATGTGATGCTAAGTACTGTATGTCTAGCATTACTCCTGTCCAGGACACAGAGGGGGGGTGACAGAGGATGGGGTCATCAAGGCACGATCCGGCTTTCACGCCCAAATCTGCGGTATCTGCCATTGACGTTAATGACCAGTATCGCAGATTCGGGTGCATTAACCCTGTAATGATTCTCGCCAGAGAGAGAGAAGAGAAAAGGAGAGGGCATCTATTGTAGTGAATAGCCATTGACTTATATACCTTCCGAACCATTCCTCTATACAACTCATGGAGAGATACCTGTGAACAGGCCTAAGATGCCTGGGAAATATGAACATTTAACATTTTTTTAAAATAAACTTTGCATATTTAGAATAGCATGTTTCCCCGGTACAGTATCTCTGGCGTGTTCACAGCTCTCTCTAACGCTACGTTATTGGCTTTTGAAGATATATGGTAGGCTTAGGCCTCGGTCCCGCTGTGCTCGTTGGCGCGGGCGGCGGGTCGCGAGTTCCCCACCAGCAGGGGAATCCTCGCGAGCCGGTCCCCACTGGCGGCACAGCTGACTACACGCTGTAGCGCGTCAGCCGCTGGAGACACCAGAGAATGGTGTTTCCTAGCGTTGACGCGTGACGTGTGTGGCTGTGAGCCAATGGGGAGGGGAGGCTTCGGGAGGAGGAGAGGCTTCGGGGAGCGGGGAGGAGTGTGGAGTGAAAGCAGGTGAGTGCCTTTCTCTGTGTGTGTGTCTGAGTGCGTGCCTGTCTGTGTGTGTATGTGTCTGAGTGCGTGAGTGCCTGTCTGTGTGTGTGTGTGCCCGAGTGCCTGCCTCTGTCTGTGTGTGTATGAGTGCGTGAGTGCCTGCCTGTGTGTGCGCGCGTTTGTGTGTGTATGAGTGCGTGAGTGCCTGCCTGTGTGTGTGTGTGCGCGTGTATGAATGAGTGCCTGCGTGTGTGTGTTTAAACTTACCTTCCAGCTCCAGCCCGAGTCCGTGGAGGGAGGGGGGGGAGAGTAGCGGGTCCCTCCGCTCAAGCCACGCCCCCCCTCCCTGTCAAACCGCCCACCTCCCGATCAAACCTCCCACCTCCCGCCGACCTCCCGCTCCGGCTCCCGCTCCCTATAGACCGCAGATCGCGGTCTGTGTATCTCAGCGCACCGCCTGTCAGCAGCGCAGGTGCGCTGACTCTGGGAGCGGGGCCTTAGCCTTAGGCTGAGTCCCCGCTGGCGCTGAGCGCGCTCATGCTTGGAGAGCGCTCCGAGCATGAGCGTCGGGTGTCCTGCATGTACGGGGGGGGGGACATTGCGGGTAGTTGAGCGCGCGGAAAAGTATAGATTTTTTGTTTACTTAAGCGCAGAGCGTGTGTGCCCACGCACGAGCGAGCGCGCACAGCATGAGCGGGGAGTTACATAAAGCTATATATGTAAGTAACCGCCGTAAGTGCCGCCCGCTCGGCGCTAGCGGGGATGCAGCCTTAGGCCTGGGACATAGTGAGTTTAAGCTCGCTGAGGCGGGCTCAGCCGTGCTGAGCAGATGCACAAAGCCCCTGCATCTGTCATCAGCGCGGCTATAGTTTCCCCCTCCGCCTCCTCCTCCCGCTCCGCCTCCTGACACGCCTCCGCCTCGCCCCCAGAGCGCGCTCACTGCCTCACCTGCAAGGACAGAAAAAAGCTCAATTTTCAGCAGGCGAGGCAGAGCAGGAGCGCGGCTCAGCGCGGCTGAACCCTCTATGTCCCAGGCCTTAGATTGCCGCTAAGTTATGTTAACGCTGTGTTTTTCAGCCCTGGTGTCGAGGCAATCCTCTGCCAAGGCTGCCGCAGCCCCCCGGGGGACACACTCCGCGATCCGCCTGTCCTCTCCGAGCCCAGAATAGAGAGAAGAGGTGTATATCGCAGCCTCTGTGACTCCAGATAGTGCTGGAAGAACCCGCTGCGCAACTGGCATGGATCAAGTGTGTGGGAGCGTGTGTTACGTGTGAGTGAGAAGAGTTGCATGTGGGGAGTACCCCGAGATTTAAAAAATCCTCCAGGGGCGCCCCTGCTCCAAAAAAGGTTGCAATCCCCTGGCTTCCATGTGAGGGAGAAAATGTTTGTCCCATTCATTTGAATAGAGCGGGCCTCTTCTGCTGCACTGGGAAGGGGCTTTGCAGCACGGGCCTCTTCTGCTGCACTGGGAAAGGGGCTTTGCAGCATGGGCCTCTTCTGCTGCACTGGGAAGGGGCTTTTCAGCATGGGCCTCTTCTGCTGCACTGGGAAGGGGCTTTTCAGCATGGGCCTCTTCTGCTGCACTGGGAAGGGGCTTTGCAGCACGGGCCTCTTCTGCTGCACTGGGAAGGGGCTTTACAGCACGGGCCTCTTCTGCTGCACTGGGAAGGGGCGTTGCAGCACTCCTGAATAAGGATAGTAGTCATTGTGTTGCAGTTGTTGCTAGAATCACCTTTCATGCATGTAACTGGGGAAAATGCTGTGTGTATTCCAGATTTGAAGCTTGTAGTTATGAGATCAGGCAGAAGGTGTCCTTGCAACAAATAGAAACGTTTTTGACAGTTCCAAAATAGGTTTTTAGCAAAGAAGAACAATCTTAAAAAAGTGATTGGACGAAGGATAACAAGAAGGTAACTCAAGTTCACATGGTCCTTTAGGACTCTCCGGTGTTAAGGCTGATTGCTTACAGTTTACTTTCTTTTTTACACACAACACCTTGTGTCTGTGATCCCTTGAATGTGTGTAAGGCAATCAGTTTGCAAGCAGTAGAACATTTTTTAGGGGGAGGGAGGAGGGGAAACGGGGGGTCGGGGGCTGTCTTATCACTCATCATAGAAATCAAATGTAAAATCTAATTTTCAATATAGATATTTTGTAAACTATGAAGATTAATGCAGAAGTAATTTTCAGGTAACGTCCTACCACATTTTGTAGAGGCTGGTGGGGTTTCCATCAATATATCTTAAGTCTACTCAAATGCATGGGGAATCTATTAGCTGTTAATGAACTACAGCATGGAAGAGGACAGGTACATAAGTATGTGGAATAAAAAAAAAAGCATAGATGAAAGATACGAATATTACAAGATTACCACATTCAGGGGGAGATTCAATTCAATCAATGGCCGGTGACGATGGCTTGAGCTCTGATGCCCTTTTTGGGAGTGTAGCGAATCCCAGCCTCAGTAGCTACAGAAGGCTCACATGGTGTATGGCGTTACGGGATCTCCATTACAAAAGTAGTATTTCCCTATGATTAATCCTAGTTGGTGCCACTGATGAGTGGGACGCTGTACGCAGGCAATCAATACAGGCAATTAGTCACAGCCCTTAAATAATGTATCTTCTAACTCTAACATGTGTCGGTGCTATGGGGGGGAATTGTGTGTATGAAGGGGACATTGTGGGTGTGTGGGTATGGGGGGGGGAATTGTGTGTATGAAGGGGACATTGTGGGTGTGTGTGTATGGGGGGCTGGGGGAATTGTGTGTATGAACGGGACATTGTGGGTGTGTGGGTATGGGGGGGGGGGAATTGTGTGTATGAAGGGGACATTGTGGGTGTGTGGGTGTGGGTGTATGGGGGGGGGATTGTGTATATGAAGGGAACATTGTGGGTGTGTGTGTGTATGGGGGGGGGAGAATTGTGTGTATGAAGGGGACATTGTGGGTGTGTGTGTATGGGGGGGTGGGGGAATTGTGTGTATGAACGGGACATTGTGGGTGTGTGGGTATGGGGGGGGGAATTGTGTGTATGAAGGGGACATTGTGGGTGTGTGGGTGTGTGAGTGTGGGTGTATGGGGGGGGGGAATTGTGTATATGAAGGGGACATTGTGGGTGTGTGGGTGTGTGAGTGTGGGTGTATGGGGGGGGGGAATTGTGTATATGAAGGGGACATTGTGGGTGTGTGTGTATGGGGTGTATGGGGGCGGGGGGAATTGTGTGTATGAAGGAGACATTGTGGGTGTGGGTGTTTATGGGGGGGAATTGTGTGTGTAGGAGAGAGGGGCCTTGTTTATTTAGGAGGGGGAACAATTGTGAGTAGGAAGGGGGGGAACTGTGAGTGCAGGGGGGATAAATTGAGTTTAAGGGGGGGGGGGCGTGTTTATGTGTGTGTGTAGAAGGGGGAGATTGTGTATGTGCGTGTGTAGGAAAGGGGAATTGTGTGTGTAATTTGTGGTTTGTGTAATCTGCAACTGTTGCTATGTAATTTGGACACTTTCTCTGGGATTGGAGCCATAACTACTGGAACTCTACTTCTCCCGTATCTCCGTATCTCAAGTCCTTAGTAGTATCAGTGTAACATTCCAGAAACTATTCAGCACAGGGGCTGCTCAGCTGAAGTGATTGATGTTGCTTTGCAGGCCACGCTGGTTGAGCTGCATTCCCCACCCATGTACATACAACATACAACAACTGCAACACATACAAGGTACGTTTTAGCCCACGTCCATAGTTAGCGTGACGGTGCGCGCACTGCACACACAGACCTGTAAAGCAATGCGCAATCTTTGGATTTTGCCGTGCGACGGCCGGATCACGTGCCTGCTTCAGCCAATGAGGGCGAACCGCTCGCGTGACATCACGTGCACGCCTCCAGGCATGGAATTAGAGCCGCTCCTGGTCGCGTCTCCACCTCCGGAGCCCGCAGGCCACGGATCACCTGTGCAGCAGGCGTGAGTGACGTCACGCATGCGCGCCTGCAATGTACAAGGTCTCATACAGAATTGGAGATGCCAGACATTCTAATAGAGAGAATGCTTAGAAGACTGATGTGCCCGTGTAACTGATGCTTAGGAGACTGATGTGCCCGTGTAACTGATGCTTAGAAGACTGATGTGCCCGTGTAACTGATGCTTAGAAGACTGATGTGCCCGTGTAACTGATGCTTAGAAGACTGATGTGCCCGTGTAACTGATGCTTAGAAGACTGATGTGCCCGTGTATCTGATGCTTAGAAGACTGATGTGCCCGTGTATCTGACCTCTTGTGCATCTTGTGTTTTCTGATTTTATGCTGTTCCTGTCTTTTTTTAAATTGATTTTTTATCATTCTATAGTTTTACTGTTTGTTCCTACAAGCTACAATATTGCAGTGAAAGCTGCTATTCCGCAAGATGAGGTGGTGCTGATGCTAATTAACCTTTGCAGCTGTTAATAGCTTCTATAATAATAAGTTAATTGGATTTGTAACAACTTCTTTTTTTAACATTAAATGACATTTCAATCTATATTTGTATATTAGACATCACTGTACAAAAATACAATAAATAATTGTAAGTAATGCATATCAAATGTATTATTAATCTAAGCCATCACAGAATAGACAATGGCATATTTTCATTAAAAAAATAGAATGCAACAAAGTTACTGAAAGAGGAGAAAAAATGTCTTCAAATACTGTGAAACTGGTCGTTTTTAGTACTACTACTATTCATGGACTTTGAATACATTGAAATATTTACACACAAATAAGGTATTAGTAACATGGATATTTGAAGTCCTGAATGGGATGTCATAAAAGATGCAGTCATGCCAACGTGTTATGGAGGTGATGTCAAAGAATGGCGTCTAGGTGTAAAACCACATAACCTACAAGACACAGAAGTCAGGGGAGCACATTTTCAACCATTAAACAAATCTGAGACGTACTAATAATGTACGTTAGATGAAAATGGAAGTGAACATGTGGACCTAGTCTGTAGTTTTTGTCTGCAGTCCCCTATTTAAATGTAAGGGTTCCAAAATGAAAGATTATTTATTTGTTTATGCCAGGCCTTCATTCTGGCTTTATTTCCAATACATGGAATTCCTTACAATGCCAGCCATATCTAAGCAATTAATCTTATACTAAAAATAAAAAAACTACTTCATCGGAGTTTGAAAAAAGTCGCCACTAGGTTTTTTTTTTTTTTAATATTCGAAATTGGAGATTATTTGAAAATTTGAAGAAGAAAAAAGCAGACACATTTTTAGGAAATTGGAGAGTGTAAAAATATTAGCGGAAAAAATGGAAAATGGGAAAATATTTGAACATTTTGGGGAAAAAAAATATTTGTAACAAAATGGAAAGAATATAAAAAAAAAAAATTGAAAAAAAACTCCCCACCACATTTCGACACATTTGTCCAATCTTTAGAAAATACATTACTATGACCACTAGGTGGCAGTATTGGCTATATATGAATCCTCCACCTGAATAAACTACCACATTAAATAAACAGACAAGACGTGTTTGGGTTTTGTAACACTCGGTGCCGAGTGTCCCATACTAAGATTTTATTTTGTTTACCTGACTAAGGCCAAGATCCACAGAAGGGTGCTAACTTTAGCATGCCTTTACGCCCATTCAAATGGATCTGGGTCTGAGTGTTGGCGTGCCCCCCAGGGGGGGCGCTGGATTTGTCGGGGGGTCGCTGGCGGTTCCAGAGGTCCCGCGCTCTTCCCCGAGGCATTGAAATGAAATGACGGGGGATCGCGTGAGGCCTCTGCAACTCTAAAACTTACCTTGATTCTGCCGGTGTCATGTGACGTGACGTGATACGTGCCAAATGACGCTGCAGGTCACGTGACGTCACATGACCCCGCGCGATGTAAGGAGGGGGGGTGCAGTAGAGCAGGCGGGGGAGGGGGGCGCGCAGCAAAAAACGTTTGCGCGCCCCTGGTCTAGGAGAAGGGCCTGAAACAAACCAAAACATATCAAATGGGGAATTAAGAGCTGGTGAGACATTTTAATAAAACATGAAAGTTTTCTATGGATCTATTTTGTACATACTTTATTTTTTAGAGTGCGCTATGGACTATATATATGTACTAAATTCTGTCAAACATTAAGGCACCTTATGCTCATTTAAATGGAGACCCCCAGTTCAGGAGAAATTAGCAGTGATTTTCTGGTCCGATGGGAACTTAAAATTGCTACTTCTGGTATAATTGTTGCTGCAAATATGCAACTTCCTATCTGTGGTGCTTAATACATGTTTTTATTCTATATACGCCAAGCAGCCATTGGGGCGGTCTACGGACGAAAATCCCCATTCAAGTATATTACCATGTTTTACATGTTGAAAACGGCTGCTTTGGCGTATATAGAATTACCCCTTAAATCACAGGTTAATCGTCTATATGTAAAGAAAAAAAGACAGCGCACAACCTCCCATAGTGTAAAATAGTAAATTATATTACAAATATTTAAGTGATAATATTATGCACGTATACAGCAAGGATAATGTAGTTGGACAGGGCATGTTTAAGGTACATGTTACAACTCTGATGGTATAACAAAATCGTCTGGTGAGTATCAGCTGATCCCTGATGAAGTTGGTTCTACTGACGAAACGCGTAGGAGTGTAACTGAAAACAGCTTGTTGGCAAGTATTCTCCCCCACATACTACGGAGACTTATCCGGTTAGCCTTCGGCATACAAACTGAGACAGCGCGGGTCTACCGTTCATACGGATTGACTCTGTGACATCAGGAGTGGCGCTGTGAAGTCTGAGGCTCTGTGTAAGGGACTCCCCTAAGCCAGTAGTTCAACGGGGTGAGAGAGTCTTGTTCCGGTATACCGCTGAATTGGCACATACAGTAGTTAGCCGCTCTATAAAGACACTGCACCTGCGGAACTGCAAGCAAGTAGAAGTGCCCCCTGGATTGAGTGTCCTGATCGGAGCCCTGTGCAGTCTGTTTAAATATTGCTTGCAGCGACTGGAGCAGGAAAATTGCAGGTTGTGCGCTGTCTTTTTTTTAACTTTACTTTACATACTGTAAGTATGGATATAGGATAATGTATGTCAACTAAATTTGTCATAGGTTAAACTTGATGTATGCATGTCTTTTTCAAATCCCATCTACTATGTAACTGTAACAAGGACTAATTTTAGTGAAGTATAAATGTAATACAATAAATAAACTGTTATGTCAAAAACTAATGTTGTTATTAGTTGTTATTAGTTGTTATTAGAAATTTATTACATTTCTTAAAGTGGGGTGGGGCTAGGTAGCGAGTAGCTTTTGTGGTTGGGCGAGTAGCTTTTTGGGTAATTTGTCAAACCCTGTATATGTATATACAGTTAGGTCCGGAAATAATTGAACACTGATACAAGTTTTGTTTTTTCGGCTGTGTACTAAACTAAATCCAAGTTATAGTTAAAAGTTTAGGAATTACATCTCTTTAATATGGAGTCCAAGCCTTCTCCATACTTTTTTCTTCCCATCATTCTGGTACAGGTTGATCTTAGTTTCATCTGTCCAAAGAATGCTGTTCCAGAACTGGGCTGGCTTTTTAGATATTGTTTGGCAAAGTCTATTCTGGCCTTTATATTCTTTAGGCTTATGAATGGTTTGCAGCTTGTGGTGAACCCTCTGTATTTGCTCTCGTGAAGTCTTCTCTTTATGGTAGACTTGGATAATGATATGCCTACCTCCTGGAGAGTGTTCTTCACTTGGCTGGATGTTGTGAAGGGGTTTTTCTTTACCATGGAAAGGTTCCTACGATCATCCACAACTGTTGTCTTCTGTGGACGTCCAGGCCTTTTTGCGTTGCAGAGCTCACCAGTGCGTTCTTTTTTCTCAGAATGTACCAAACTGTTGATTTGGCCACTCCTAAGACTGCGTCCATAGGACTGCAGTCGTGCGGAAGTGCGCGGAGGCTGAGGGAAAGCGGGTGCTTTTCCTGGCCTTGGTCCGCGCGCCGTCCGGGGGGCGTGTCGAGGGGGGGGGGGAGGGGCTGTGTCGTCACGGAGCTGGTTCGCCCTCATTGGGCGAACCGCTCATGTGACCGGCCCTGCACTCCCGTGAGGGCGAAAATCTATAATTTGAATAAGACCTACACATCCGCACGCTTGCGGAAGCGTGCGCGATCCCCTGCTAAAGCCGCTCTCATTGCAGCTGCAGGGGCTCACTGAGAAGCGTCAGCGCGCCTCAGCATGGGTTAGCGCCTAAGCGCTGACCCTGGACGCAGCCTAATGTTCCTGCTATCTCTCTGATGGGTTTTCTTTTTTTGCAGCCTAAGGATGCCCTGTTTCACTTGCATTGAGAGCTCCTTTGACCACATGTTGTGGGTTCACAGCAACAGCTTCCAAATGCGAATGCCACACCTGGAATCAACTCCAGACCTTTTACCTGATAAATTGATGATGAAATAATGAAGGAATAGCCCACACCTGTCCATGAATCAGCTTTTGATTCAATTGTCCAATTACTTTTGGTCCCTTGAAAAAGAGGGGGCTACATATTAAAGAGATGTAATTCCTAAACCCTTCCTCCAATTTGGATGTGAATACCCTCAAATTAAAGCTGATAGACTGCACTTGAAGCCCATGTTCATTATTTAACTGTAACTTGAATGTATTTTGGTACACAGACGAAATAACAACTTGTATCAGTGTCCAATTATTTCCGGACCTAACTGTATGTATACTGTGTGTGTATATGTATGTATATATATATATATATATATATACGGTGTTCGACAAACCTATACATTTGCTCGCCCCGGGCGAGTGGATTTAACCCCCGGGCGAGTAAATATTGGCCCAAGCAGCACACATTTGGTACTAGGTGGCGAGTAGATTTTTTTGTGTGGCGAGTAGATTTTTTGGTGATTTGTCAACCACTGTATATATATATATATATATATATATATATATATATATATATATATATATATATATATATATATATATATATATATATATATATATATACAAATATAACTGTATGCTCATCTGCATGTCTTAGGCAGGTCTGCAACCCCGCCTTTCCCCATTATCACCCAGCATACAGCACTTCCACTGCAGCAAGGGATTCTGGGAAATGACATGCAAATGAGCACACATGAGGGTTTTTGTCACTTATTTTACTCACCATAACTTAACTCAGTATTATGGTTTATATATATATATATATATATATATATATATATTTATATATTTATATATATATATATAAAGCAGAAAATAGCCGTGTTAGTCCAGTTGCGATAGTGCACAATAAATTAGTTCTTCAGTATTCGGTGATACCTTTTTTATTGGACTAACAATTTGTGTCATAGGACAAGCTTTCGAGAGTTATCCTCTCTTCTTCAGGTCAAGTAATACTGATATACAAAGGATTCTATGGCTAAAACAGTGTGGAGAGAGGAAAAAAAACAAAACCGATTTTTACTGTAGATAAGGTAGGGTATCCCCTGGCTTCAAACACTTAACACCCTACCTTATCTACAGTAAATATCTGTTGTTTTTTTTTCCTCTCTCCACACTGTTTTAACCATAGATTCCTTTGTATATCAGTATTGCTTGACCTGAAGAAGAGAGGATAACTCTCGAAAGCTTGTCCTATGACATTAATTGTTAGTCCAATAAAAAAGGTATCACCGAATACTGAAGAACTAATTTATTCTGCACTATATATATATATATATATATATATTATATATATATATATATATATATATATTATATATATATATATACACTGTATATATATACTGTATATATATATATATATATATCTCCAAAGGAGTGCTACTGAGCGTGGCCAAATGTATACAACAAAAGGCAAAAATTCCCAATGCAACATCCAATGTGACAAAATATATAGTAAATTATTGTTGTATACATTTATCATGAACATGATTTTGAACATACTGTATTTTACCTCTTCACCCTGTATGTGTTCATTGTCCACTGTCGTTAGTCGGTAGTATTGTAATTTCTGTTAAAGCAATTCTCATGCAAATAAACAGTAGACTTTATTTACCAGAATATAACTAATAAACCCGTCTCGTAGTTCTGCTAAATAACATATTTGAAACAAAAAACTGTACACAGCTGATTTGTGGGAAGGATATGCAATTGGAGACAATGGTGATGGAAGCAAGGATACAGCTCGCCTGTTAACCAGACAAACACTGAACAAGGTCTAGAGACCCTTCTGTAACCTGTCACGTGTGTTTATATAATAAAACAATAGCATGTTGTGATGCAGTTGGGATTAATGAATGATTAAGAGAATATTTGTACTTATTTCTCCGTTGGAAGCCTTTAATTATGTTTTATTTAAATAAGCGGGAATAACATGAAATGCAACACATATTTGATGAAATATTATTTATTTGATATAGCACTGACCATGCACACAGCACTTTACACTGCAGATAAATTGAATAGCAACTACTACTGTAACATTTGCTCATCCTCATTTACCACCATAGGGGGCAATTGGTGAAACTTCATCAATAATACACATTTTCCCTCAGATGAATGCTCATTTTAAAGCATTTCTAGCTCCTCTTGTATCACACTGTACCAGACACCCAGCCCAGGCGACTCATCACAAAAAGATGATATTACAAACTGTGTTGATGTTCTACTAAGAAATGCAATGGGACATGTTTATAAGAGGGAGGAAGAGCCAGGGGGAGAGATGCGGGGCTGAAAACAAAAACAAATAAACTGTTTCGCGTAACCTGATGCTAGTGATTTATGAGCCAGGATTTCTCTGTGGCTTTGCATTGACAGGGGGCGTTTAGGGGGAGGGCTGTGCTATCAGGCAGCATTGGCTGCAGGCACTTGTGTTTAAATGTGGCAGGGGGTCAGATGTGAAACGTGGAGCTGACATGCTGGGGATGGTAACGCTTCCTCTGGATCTGTGTGTGTACTCAGATAGCACAGAGTACCCACTAGCTGCTGCTGCTGCTGCTGCTGCTCCTCCTGCTGCTGCTGCTGCTGCTGCTGCTCCCACAGCTGCATGTACAGTATGGTAAGTGGATCTACTGGCAATCTTCAAAGTTATGATAGGAATTCCGGTAATCTGCAGTTTAGTATGTAAACTGGGGTTAATCTCTCAGATTTCAAGCAAAAAAGTACCAGATGCAAATATATATATATATATATATATATAAAAATAATCAAAAAATAAATAGGTGATACCGTTCTGTGGCTAACGAAATGCTTTTATTTGTGCGAGCTTTCGAGATACACTGATCTCTTCTTCTGGCGATATATACTGTATATGTATATATATATGTATGTATGTATGTATGTATGTATGTATGTATGTGTGTGTGTATATATATATATATATATATATATATATATATATATATATATCTATATCTATATCTATATCTATATATATATATATATATCTATATATATATATCTATCTATATATATATATATATATATATATATATAGATAGATAGATAGATATAGATATGATATATATATATATATATATATATATATATATATATATATCATATTTATTTGAAAAGGGGTTAAACTTTTATGCTGGAAATGTGATGCTAGTGCAGCAGTGAGACTTGGATAAATTAAGAGATGTTATGTAATATTTCTTTGAAAAGAACAGGGCTCATTTAATAGTGTGTCATTCAATTTTAACAGCAAATTAAGTTATGGTCTTTGTAAAATGAATAGGTTTTTCAAAAATGTTACTTAATTAATCTTAAAAAAAATAAAAAAGAAATAATAATAGGGTTTTAAGTCAGTCCCAGTTCTGGACAATAACCAATTACTTAAAAGCATACACAGGGAAATAACTGATGACAACTTACATTCAAGTCACAGCAGTAAACGATATGACAGAGAGTACTTATGTCTTGGAGTTTGATCTAGGAAACTTTCTTTAAACAACAGATGTCTGCTAAGTTAATACTAAACCTTTTATTTAACACCTTAGCTGCTGGAGAGGGAACATGTTGCTTTCCCCTCCAGTTGCTAAAGGGTTAACGCGAGCTGTCATGTGCCTGGAAGGTTAAGATAAACATTTTCTTAAAAGTTTCCTTTTGCGGTGACATAGACTATGTTATCTAGAAGGTAGATCAGGTAACAGCCATCATTAATGTGCCCTGAACTCCTGGATGGGGAGAAACTGCCAGGCTGCTGAACAGCCAGGTCTATAATAAGGTATTTCATGTCTGTACATGAGGGGACACGTTGTTGTTGTGTACAGTAATGTAGGTGGTTAAGAAGCTGCGCTCAGTAGGCTTAGGTTTCCTGAATTTATCCTGGAGGCTGCAGCTGATGCTAATACCATAGTTGCATTTATTTATTTATAAAATATTTTACCAGGAAGTAATACATTGAGCGTTACCTCTCGTTTTCATGTATGTACTGGGCATAAAGTTAAGATGACACATAATACATGGTTACAAATACAGTTACATAAGTGAACAGGGTATACATTATATACAATACATTGCATGCACAGTTAGAGATAATATATATTATGGGCGTATGTAAAAGTTACAGACCAGATAAAAATGTGAGACAGCCTTAGTTTTGAAAGAATTTAAACTGGTGGTGGCTGTGAAAGTCTCAGGTAGGTTGTTTCAGTTTTGGGGTGCACGGTAAGAGAAGGAGGAGCGGCCGGATACTTTGCTGAACCTTGGGACCATGAACAGTATTTTGGGTCAGAACTTACATGATAAGTGCTGCATGTGGTAGGGGTGAGGAGCTTGTTCAGGTAGCTGGGTAGCTTGCCCAGAAAGTATTTGAAGGCAAGACAGGAAAGGTGAACTTTGCGCCTAGACTCGAGTGATGACCAATCTAGCTCTTTGAGCATTTCACAGTGATGTGCGTTGTAGTTGCATTGGAGGACAAAGCGGCAAGTTTGCTAAGGTGGGCTTGGGGTGCCGAGCCGTATACTATGTCCCCATAGTCGATAATTGGCATTAGCATCTGCTGTGCGATACACTTTCTGACCAACAGATTTATGGAGGATTTGTTCCTGTAAAGTACACCTGGTTTGGCATAGGTTTTGGATGTCAGGGTATCAATGTGCATCCCAAGTATTAAATGGGAGTCAAACCATATGCTCAAGTATTTAAAACTACGAACAGGAGTTAGGGTGGTGTTAGCGTTAGTTCTGATCTGTAGCTCAGTCATTGGAAGCTTTAAAAATGTAGCCTTGGTCCCAAATACCATTGTTACAGTCTTGTCAGTGTTTAAAAACAGTTTGTTTTGGGAAATCCAATTTTCAAGTCTCAAAAAGTCAGATTGAAGTATGTGTTCAAGGTCGGATAGGCTATGGCTGTGTGCATATAAGATTGTGTCATCTGCATACATGTGTATTGAGGCTTCATACAAGCTGTAGGAAGATCATTGATGAACACGGAGAAGAGAAGGGGCCCCAGCACAGAGCCTTGCACACAGGTGATATCCAAGGGGTTGGAGTTAGAGCCTGAGATGGACACATGTTGGGATCTACCTGATAGGTAGGAATGAAACCAGTTTAAAGCATGCTTCCCTATTCCAGAGCACTGGAGTTTGAGAGATAACATGATCAACAGTATTAAAAGCCTTTGCAAAATCTAGGACTATTGCACCAGTGAGTTGTCCCCGTTCCATTCCACACTGGATTTCATTGCAAACTTTTATCAGGGTAGTTACTGTGGAGTCTTTTGGGTGAAAGCCAGATTGGAATTGGCTAGGAAAATTTGTCTTGGTCTAGTAGTTGCTTAATTGAGAGTGAACATATCTTTCCATGACTTTGGACAGTATTGGGAGAAGAGAGATTGACCTCTGGTTTGAGACAGTGTTTTTGTCCCCATTTGCATGGGGGCTTGAACTAGTTGTTTGGGGGATGGTGCAGTCCCCTCCTGGGTTTATACTTTTTACACTATGGTAATGTCTGTACGTTACTGATTTTGTATGTACAGCACCTCCGCCCAAATAATTGTTCCTGCCATCCTGAATAATTGACAAATATCTTTGGAAGGGCATAAAGGCGCGTGTTGTTTTGTGAGTGGACTGAGCTAATCTTAAAAAGTACTGTCAGTGATGTTTCCATAGAATAAGAACACTAAGCAAATGTACAACTGACCCAACACCAATGGTTTATATACAAATATATATTCCATTAAATATACAATATTTAAGAAGTAAGTCCGTTACATAAAAACAAAAGATTATAACATTATAGAAAATAATGACTGTTTTTTTTTATCCTAACTTTTTTTGCATATATTTTGTACTTGTATCAAATGTTTTATTATACTCAGTGCAAACATGGATACATATAAATACAACATAATTATATATAATATTATAATATATTTAATATTAAAACCACACAATGAACCACTGGGCTGTCAAATAATCCAGCAAAGCATTGCCAGCCCCAAGGTAAAATAAGGAAAATGAGCATGTAACTCCCTCAGTGCTTTGCATGACGTTGCACTCATGAAGTGATCAAAAGGGTCTAAAACACTTCGATCCCTTAATGTATTATGTTCTAGGGGCCACCGTCTGCAGATTGAGTTCCCGGGAATATTACAATCTGAAATATATACAGGTGTAGTGTAATCTTACATAACATTAATAGAAGGGTACGTAATCCAGGAGCATATGCCAAATGTACTAGATTTGAATCCCTGCACAATTTAACCCATTAACAGCGAAAGGGATCTGCAACAGAAAAAAAATACTAATGTTTGTCCCCAGAATGATATATACTACTTAGTTAAGTTATTGTGGGTAAAAAAAGTGACAAAAACCCTCCACAGCAAAGCAAATGGAAATATTACTGTGTGCTCATTTGCATGTCTTAGCAGGTCTGCAACCCCGCCTTTCACCATTATCACCCAGCACACAGCACTTCCACTGCAGCAAGGGATTCTGGGAAATGACATGCAAATGAGCACACAGTGCCACCTTTTGCTTCAAAACCATTAACATGGTTCCCTATAGGCTTAAGCTTGCTGCATTGTCACAGCTTTGAGCACAGCCAGGGTTAAGATGCATAGCCAGTAAACCCACCCACAGACAGCTGTTTATATATATATATATATATAAGCCTATAAGGAACCATGTTAATGGTTTTGAAGCAAAAGGTGGCACTGTGTGCTCATTTGCATGTATATATTTATATACATGCATATATATATATATATATATATATGCAAATATAACTGTATGCTCATCTGCATGTCTTAGGCCTTGCCCCCGCTGCCTGCTACAGCTTCCGCTGTGGTGGACGCTGCGCTCACGAGAGCCCTCCCCGCAATGGCGCCGGGCCCGCTGCGAGGGGGGGCCGCAGCACTCGCGCTAGAGCTACTCCTGCTCTCAATAGAATTGAGAGCAGGAACTCGCGTCGAGCGGCTAGGCACGCCCCCCGGCGGTTCAGCCAATGAGGGCCAACCTGCCGGGTGACGTCATGGCCGCGCCCCCGTCACTCCTCCGCCTCGCCCCCCCCGGTCTCTGCTCCTGCAGTGAGCTGCAGACCGGGGAATCGCCGGAACGCGCAGCCAAAAGCGCGGGCGCGCGTTACAGCGGAGAGACCGGGGCCTTAGCCTTAGGCAGGTCTGCAACCCCGCCTTTCCCCATTATCACCCAGCATACAGCACTTCCACTGCAGCAAGGGATTCTGGGAAATGACATGCAAATGAGCACACAGTGTCACTTTTTGCCTCAATAACCATTTTTAACATGGTTCCCTATAGGCTTAAGCTTGCTGCATGGTCACAGCTTTGAGCACAGCCAGGGTTAAGGTGCATACCCAGAAAACCACCCACAGACAGCTGTTTCGACCTTGATGGGTCTCATCAGTGTGGGGTTGATTTTAGTGGGAATGCAAGAGAGGCTATGGACAGACCTGCCTAAGACATGCAGATGAGCATACAGCTATATTTGCATATTTGCTTTCCTGTGGAGGGTTTTTGTCACTTTTTTTACTCAACATAACTTAACTCAGTATTATGGTTTATATATATATATATATTGTAATGTAAATGCGAAATGAAGTAGATTTCCCGTATAAAAAAAAAATTAAACCAAGCTTACTATTTTACCTATTGAATCCTGTTTGCGGTTAATATATGCTACCTGTATGTTGAAACAGACTTATGGTGTCATTTTAGTTGCATGCCAGTATTTGCACACAGTCATAATTATTTGGCCAGTGAACCTAGAGTATATTAAGGACAAATACTTTAAGTAAAAGCAAACTCGTGCATATCATGTTGGTCTGCAGAACATTTAGTCCAAAGAATGCCAAGTGACTGGGCAGAAATTGCTCGAACTCTAGCTGCATTGTCTCACTGCATTGTCCATCGCTGCATTGTCTCGCTGCATTGTCTCGCTGCATTGTCCATCGCTGCATTGTCCATCGCTGCATTGTCCATCGCTGCATTGTCCTGGTGCATTGTCTCGCTGCATTGTCTCACTGCAGTGTCCATCGCTGCATTATCCATCGCTGCATTGTCCATCGCTGCATTGTCCATCACTGCATTGTCTCGCTGCATTGTCCATCGCTGCATTGTCCATCGCTGCATTGTCCATCGCTGCATTGTCCATCGCTGCATTGTCCATCGCTGCATTGTCCATCGCTGCATTGTCCATCGCTGCATTGTCCATCTCTGCATTGTCCATCGCTGCATTGTCCATCGCTGCATTGTCCATCGCTGCATTGTCCATCGCTGCATTGTCCATCTCTGCATTGTCCATCGCTGCATTGTCCATCGCTGCATTGTCCATCGCTGCATTGTCCATCGCTGCATTGTCTCGCTGCATTGTCTCGCTGCATTGTCTCGCTGCATTGTCTCGCTGCATTGTCTCGCTGCATTGTCTCGCTGCATTGTCCATCGCTGCATTGTCTCGCTGCATTGTCTCGCTGCATTGTCTCGCTGCATTGTCCATCGCTGCATTGTCTCGCTGCATTGTCTCGCTGCATTGTCTCGCTGCATTGTCTCGCTGCATTGTCTCGCTGAAATGCAAGAACCTGTGTCCTTTGTTCTTTATATCGGCAGAGAAGGGTGGACAGCTGTGTCGGTCATTTCTTCCAGGGCCACAAACAGAATATTTGGGGTCCAGGACAAAATTGAAGAATATGGCCCCTTCAAATGTTACAACAGGGACGCTCAACTCCCGTCCTCAAGCCCCCCCAACAGGTCAGGTTTTCAGGATATCCCTGCTTCAATATAGGTGGCTCAATCAGTCTTTGCTTTAGCACAGGTGTTTTAATCAGAGGTTCAGTCATTACTGAGTCTCTGATTGAACCACCTGTGCTGAAGCTGGGATATCCTGTAAACCTGACCTGTTGGGCGGGGTTACAACATAATCACACTCGGTTTACTTTGCCCCATCATGTCTTTCTCTCTCCATTTCCCCAGCGTCTCTCTCACAAACCCGTTGTCAGCCATCTTTTCCCCTTTTGTGTCTCTGCTCTCCCCTCCTCGTGTATTTCTCTCCTCTCCCCCACATCCCCTACTCATGTATTTCTCTCCTCTTCCCCACATCCCCTCCTCGTGTATTTCTCTCCTCCCCCCTCACATCCCCTCCTCATGTATTTCTCTCCTCTCCCCCACATCCCCTCCTCATGTATCTCTCTCCTCTCCCCACATCCCCTCCTCATGTATTTCTCTCCTCTCCCCCACATCCCCTCCTCATGTATTTCTCTCCTCTCCCCCACATCCCCTCCTCATGTATCTCTCTCCTCTCCCCACATCCCCTCCTCATGTATCTCTCTCCTCTCCCCACATCCCCTCCTCATGTATTTCTCTCCTCTCCCCCACATCCCCTCCTCTCCTCCCTCGACCCAGCATGTCTCTCGCTCTCCTCCCAAATGATGTCTCTCCTCTACCACCCAAGCATATGTCTCTTTCCTCTCCCCCCAGCATGTCGGTCTCTCTCCTCCCCCATCATGTCTCTCCCTCCCCCTTAAGCATGTGTCTCTCTCTCCTCTCCTCCGAACATGTCTTTTCCCCCCTAGCATATCTCTCCTCTCCCCCAGCATGTCTTTCTCTCCCTTTAGCATCTCCCTGCTCTCCCCCCAGCACGTCTTTCTCTCCCCCTAGCATATCTCTCCCCACATGTCTCGCTCTTCTTACACTCTCTGTTCTCCCCTCATGTATTTATATTATGCCTCCCTCTTTTCCCACACATGCCATTCTCCTTATTTAACCCCCCATGTCTTTCCCCCAATGTCATCCTCTCTCTAACAACCCAATGTTTATTTCCTCAGCATCTTTTTCTCTTTTTCCTTTCCCATACCCCCTCAAGTCTCTCTCTCTTCTCCCCCCCAGATCTGTCTCTTTTCTCCCCTTCATGACTCTCACTCTCTTTTCTCCCCCTCATGTCTCTCACTCACTTTCCTTCCCCTTGTGTCTCTCACTCACTTTCCTTCCCCTTGTGTCTCTCACTCACTTTCCTTCCCCTCGTGTCTCTCACTCTCTTTTCTCCCCCTCATGTCTCTCACTCTTTCCCCCCCTCATGTCTCTCTCTCTTTTCTCCCCCTCCTGTCTCTTTCCCCTCTTATGTATTTCTCTCTTGCACTTTATTTTCTCTTCGTGTTTTTATCTCTTCCTTCTTGTCGTCTTGCTTTTCATGTCTGTATTTCCCTCATCTAATTTAACCATTCCCCTCCCTCTCACCTTTCACTGCCTGTCTCTCAGGCTGCAGCTCCAGCCCCACGCTGCACTACCTGAGGCTGGCATAGGCCATGCCCACTAGCATAGGCCTTGCATAGGCCCCTGGCATAGGCCATGCCCACTAGCATAGGCCTTGCATAGGCCCCTGGCATAGGCCATGCCCACTAGCATAGGCCCCTGGCATAGGCCTTGCCCACCTTCAGAGGCTCTGCAGGGGAAGGGATTTCCCCCTCTGTGCTTCCTGCATCTCAGAGCTCCACTGCAGGGAATTAATGTGCGGGCAGGAGGCTGGGCCGCCTAAACACACCTTGCCCCGGGCCGCAGTCCTGGCAGTCCCCCCATGTCGGCGGCCCTGCTTTCTTCTATGTAGTAACAGAGGAGGTAGAGGGAGTAGGTGGTATGATGTCTGTTATTGGTAGGGTGACTAGACGTCCCGGTTTAGCTGGGACAGTCCCCTTTTTTGGCCTTTGTCCTGGGTCCCGATGACTTGTTTTTTTCCGGCTCTTGCCGGCTGCGAGTACACATGCACGTCCGGCAAACTCCAATCGTGCATGCGCAGCCGGCAAGTTGTGATCATGCATTAGAACGAGCGGCTGACAAGTGCCGATCGTGCATGTGCGCACGAGCTGTGGGTAAGCTGCCATTGCAAATGCTTGGCCGACAACTTGCCAGCCGCTCGTGCGCATGCGCGACGGGCACTTGCCATTCCAGCATGCGCGGTTGGTGCCCGTCATTCACACATGCGTGAAATTTGTCTCGGTTTGCCCCGGGGAATATATGGGCACCCGATTTACTAGACGAAAAAGTAGTTGATACCTTACAAGCTTTCGAATCTCTCGTAGAGTTTAAGGACTCTGAGATTTTCAAAACCTTGTAACATATGAACTACGTGATGGTGTAATAAAAGGTATCATACCCCCTACTCTCTCTCCCTCCTTTGCTACTTCTGTATATCAGGCACCTTGCCGTTTGCTTTATAGTGATACTGGGCCTCTAGGTTTTCAGGGAACCGCCATTGTCATGGGATACAGAACACTGTGGCAATTAAGAGGCTATTGCATATGAATAAACTGCTCCAATGAAACTCATTGCTTTTGCAGGCAAGACATCATACAGCATTTTTCTCCATTCCTGTGCTGTACTTCGCAGTTCTCTGCTAGGTTAACAGGGTAGCCACATTTTGCAACATATATACTACCTGTAATAAAATATACATGCTATAGGCTAATAAATTGCTCGCGCCTTAGTGAGGAAATTAGTGATTCCCAAGCTGCAGCGATCGTGACTGAGTTCCAAAGCAGTTGTTCTAAAATGTACACGTGTTTTATTTAAGAGTCGCCCTGAAAATGTTGTTATCAAAAATATAAAAAACGACAGAAGGATTTTACAAGAAGGTATATGGTCAGAATGAAAAGGAAAGGTAAATGTAGTCTGAAAAAACATTTGACCCATGTAAGTGGATCTGCATAAGTAGTGCAAACTTGTGTTACAATTCCCCCCTCCTGATGTTGCCTCCACCATTACTTCTCCTTTTTTCACCACTTGTCCTCCTGTTTCTTCTCGCCTTAAACCTTTCTCACTGACTGCCCCACACCTCTGGAATGCCCTTCCCCTAAATACCCGACCTGCACCCTCTATCCACCTTAAAACACACTTGCTTAACGAAGCATACGAGTAGATCCGTGGCTAACACTATACACCTGATATATAAAGCTTGGCCCCTTACAGACGCACTTACCAGAACGCCCTCCTACTGTCTCTGTACGTTCTTCCTACCTACCAATTAAATTGTAAGCTCTTCGGAGCAGGGAATCCTTTACCGAAATGTTACTTTTATGTCTGAAGCGCTTCTTCCCATGATCTGTTATTTGTATTATTTGTTATTTATAGGATTGTCACGTGTGTTACAGCTGTGAAGCGCTATGTACAGTAATGGCGCTATATAAATAAAGACATATATACATACAATTGCTCACGAGTACCCTTACATTTCAGTTCTTTTTGGTGGCGTCAGGCCACGACCCAAGAATTGAGATTTGGCAGTATAACCAGATTAGTTCACAGATAATTAAGAAAACCAGTGACATGCCATCAATCTTTTGTCCTCAGAACTAATACACAACGTTCTTGCTAAACTTTATTCCTAGTAATGACTCATACAAAGTCTACCATATTAATGAGTTTTGTTTTTGCAACATAGTTAGAAATTATGGAACCTGACCTGATCTAAAACCATAAAATTGGAATTCAGTTCCCACTAATTTCGTCCTACATAACACTATTAAATTATTTAAACAGGTAATATTATTAGTCGTATTTCCTTTACTACGCTGGGGTGTTCCATAAACACCTTCCAGTGATGTATTATGCAAGTGCACCGCTAAGTGAACATGGGCATTTACCTCCCAGCAAAAGCAAAGCATTTGTGGGACATTTGTAACCCCTCTCTTGCAATGCCTTATTGATATTAAATTGAGGAGACCTAGATAATTAGACAAGACCTAGATAAATGAAAATCTTGAATACGTACAAGAATCAATGGAATAAAGTCATCTGACAGAATTGATTCATGTTGTAGATTTCTTGTGACGTTTGAAATGTCAAAAAAAAAACAAGCAATTACTCTTTGTTCAACAATGTGTTATAATATGAAAGGTTTAACATCTATGTTGCTGGTTCCCTTGCTATACAGTACTTCAGTATTCAACCTGCAAGATAGAAGAGCCCACAGACAGAGTGGCAGCACATTCTGGCCATGGGGCGAGTCGCGGCGAAACACCGGCGGCCAAATGGTCGCAGCGAAACAGCCGTTACCAAATTCCAAGACCGCTGAAAGACCACCCTCCAATGACGTGGAACACTTTATTATACAGATAGATGCTACAAATAGAATGCACACACAAGCGCAAAAGTGTATCCAAGCACATCGAAGGGTGTGACCTTTGTCTTCCACGAAGCCTGGGTAAGGTCATAAGATGGTGGCCTCTCGTCCTCCGCGAATTCACGGTCCGACAGGATTTTTTATAGCAGTTTTCAGCATCCAAGTCAACGTGTGATGTCACAACCCAGCATCCAAAATCGAGGGAGACGAGCACACCCCAAAAAATACTGAAAATAGAAAATACTGCAAAAAAAGTGATTTTAATGACTGGAATAATCAAAACATATCCAACGTTTTGGTGAGAAGCGCCTTCATCAGATTTGTGACTTTTTTTGGTGTGCTTGGCTCCCTCTATTTTATATGCTGTTCTCTGACTAAGATGTTTTGCCTTTAGCACCCTTCTTGTTTTTCCTAGTTGTAGTTAGTCCCCGTTATCTAGGGGCATCCCAAGTTGCTTTTTCCTGATTACTCCTTTTTTACTACCCGGCATCCAACATGCAAGTTGCATTCCACCTATCCTTCCAACGCGTTTCATGGGGGATTTCCTCACTTAATCAGGGATCGAGACTGTTATTTTTTGTATCTATTCTGTATAACAAAGGGTTCTACACTATTGGAGGCCTGTGTCTATTTCCATCTTGTAGGATGGATTTTGCACTGTATGCGAAGTCTCGGAGACACTTCTTAGCACCTGCATACACCCTAGGACTGATTTCATATTTGTATTATTTATGGACTTTCGTTTTGGACATTTTAATATTATTATAGGTTTAGGAGGGTCTCCTTTTGGTTTGTTTCTTATTAGTTATCCCATCCTTTAGCGTTATTTAATATTTGTATTATCAGCCATTATTAACCATAATGTATGGAAGGGGAGGGTTAATTCCCACTTGTGATGCTAACCAGGAGTAGGCAATGTTTGATCATGATATAAAAATATAAACATCTTCATAGCATAGGACAGTTCATAAGACTCAGGATTCCAGATAGTCCAATGTTAAACACACTCCCATAGATTGTGCCACTAGCCATATAGGTAAGTCTTATGTGGTGGTCTAGGTAACCGTGTGTAGGACTGATCACATAAATGAAGTAAATGGATTACTCACTGCTGACCTTGGGGATATCCTGGTCCTGTCCTGCGTGCTCCTACCAAGGAACAATTGAAGAGAGTACAGGGAAAACGGCGGTGCATCTGCTGCTGCTGCTGAAGATTGGAAACCACAAACTGCAAATCACAAAATATCCTAGGTGCAAAAATTTATTTTAGGGCATAGTAACAGCCAAAAAGAACACTCTGACGCGTTTCCCGTGGTATCCCACGCTTTATGCTTAAAGCGTGGGATACCACGGGAAACGCGTCAGAGTGTTCTTTTTGGCTGTTACTATGCCCTAAAATAAATTTTTGCACCTAGGATATTTTGTGGTTTGCAGTTTGTGGTTTCCAATCTTCAGCAGCAGCAGCAGATGCACCGCCGTTTTCCCTGTACTTAACCATAATGTAGACATATAACAGAATCACATATTAAATACTTACAGGTCAGTAAGGGTTGGTTAATATTTTGCTTTTGGGTGGAAAACTACCGTATAATGCTAAACTAGCAAAAATGCTCTCTGTCCTCTGTGTTAAAGGTGCTTATAGAGCAGAGAGCATTCTTTTATTTAGCAGGTTTAAGCTAAAGTTAAAAGTTTCAGGCTGCAACTTACAGATACCTCTGACACTGTGTATCATTCGGACACGTTTAACCATTTACTGCTATTGGACTTGCAGTCGCACATGCAGAATGTACATTTTCTTATGCAGGAAATGACACACGAGGCCACTATTCGGTACACTGTGAATCCACTTTATCATGCTGGAGAAGAGTTCTATTCAAGTGAATGGGACTAATCTCATCAGCACGGGGAAGACATATTTCCAGTGTATTTAATAGGGGCTTAAGATGGAGTGGCATTTCCTACTCCAAAGTGCAACAAATCTTGACCTAAGTTTAATGATTTCCACTCGGCGACCAGCGGATCTTGGTAAGGAGCTGTACCTTCAAACACTGGACTTTGACACACAGGCTGGGAAACACTTAGTTCAGATAAGTGGTATCGGAGTTTGATCCAGCATTAACTGCTATTGACTTGAGTGGCAGTTAACGTGGGCTTGAACTTTGACACCCCTTATAGGAACTTAGTCAATCTCTCCCATAATGCAACGTTTAGCTATTCTTTGTTTGTACACAGTGACTTAACCCTGTTCTGTATTGGTCTGTTGAGTGCATCCTTTATATTCCTTATGAGTTTAGCTGCTCAGCCTTTAAGTCCTCACTTTTTAAATTGTTAGCAACATCTTGCACACGCTTGTGTTCTTCCTGTTACATTAACAAAAATAACTTTGGTTTGTTACACTGTTGGTTAATTTACTATTGAACTGCTGTTAGGTAGCTCTCAGATAGAACATATTTACTGGTCATTTGCTGCTTTTCTCGTTCCTTTGCTGCTGTTCATGAAATATCAATGAGATGACCTTAGCCATTGTGTCTAGAGAATAATACTGTACCATGAAATGTGTTAAGCATTCCTACTGTAGCAGTCACAAGGAGTAGTGAGCAGCATGATATTGCATTAACTGCCATTGGTTTGTATGGCAGTTAGCGATGCATCGTGCTGTGACACCCAGTAATGGAGCTCAGTGAATATTCCCCTTGCTTGCCTGAATTAGGCATCCCCAAGTTGAACCTATTTTTATTTAGACACTGCTACAATTCAAATCAGAACAACATGTATTTGTCTCTACTTCGCTCTCTCACTCTTTATATAGAGCGAGAGATAGACAGAACTATATATACCTGGATATAATCTCTCTCTCGCCCGCTCTCCTTCTCCAACAAAACCCATATTGCAGGCTCTGGAGGGAGCTAACGCCACCTATCTAGAAAAATAATCTGTGAGTTAATTGAAGCAATTTAGGCTTTTGGAGCTAACGGAACGAATAGAATTCCAGCAATTTGTCAACCTGTGCGAGCTTGAGCCTTTTTGGTCATAACTGTCGTGTTTACCTGGCCAGAATTAAACTGCTTCTAAAAATGAATATGAGAACCTCCAAATACGTGGGAAAGGGCTCTTTTCTCATGGAAATGCACTTCTCGCGGCTACTAGAATATACCCCTATGAGTGTGAATTGATGATAAACCTATGTAAAAGCAGCAATCCTCCTCATCTAGTTTTTTTGTTACCCCATCTTTTTATAGGATGGGAACAAGGGGGGCCTCTGGGGCCGAACCTTGCTATTTCCATGTGTCCCCAGATACTAGTGAAGTTACCAGGTTTCATTTCTCCCTCCAGGGGAAACAAAATGGCCGCCAAATCTCCGGACCAATAGGAAACATCATTGGTTGCGTCTTCCTATTGGATGTCCATTTAATTCCCTATAAAAAAAAATAGGAAGTAATACCAGTAACTTCACAGGTAAGTATCTTGGGAGCCAGGTGGGCCCCAGAGCTGAAGGTTCCCCTCTGGAAAACCCTCCAGTTTGAATCCTTTAACAAACAAATGGGAGGAAGGTTAGTTTGTTGCTGTTTTAACTAACATTCTCTTCAAATGACAGATTTGCATTACTTTCCTCTCCCAAACAAGGCATTCTGCATGGGGTGGCTTTGGAGCTATGCCCAGGCTCTGGAGGCTTAGTGCTGAGGGAAAATGCACATCTGTCTCATACTGTTCATTATGCTGGTCACTTGCTCCATAGATAAAAGGCTAACAGGTGTGTTTAGTAGTCATTAGCTGTAGTGTAGGCCACCTGGACACCAAGCTCCTACAATGTGCAAGTTGTTGCACATGAAACTTTTCCTGCAGTAACAGATGTAAGAAACATGGTAATCGTGTTTCTCCCATTTGACACAGATCAGGTTGCACCAAACTTACCATTAACAAACAGATGACATGGAAAGAAGTAATGACCAAGCACACAATGTAATACATTCTTTGATTGTATGTTATCCCTTTACCTCTCCCTTTATTTCTCTTATTACTCTCTGTTGACCATCACCAAGGGCCTCCTGGCAGCAAAACTGGGCAAACCAGTCCAAGAAACAGCACAATACTGTATCTATCTAAGGAAAAGCATTCTATTGAAAGCAATTAGAGATTGTCTTTTAATAAATGTGGTGTAATTCTTTTGTTGTTGTTGGTGTAATTAGTTGTACCTCAGTCTTGCAATAAGTAGCTTCCAAAATATCAAGCTTCTCTGAACTGGGAGTATGAGAAGGGCAACACAGTTTAGTACATTGACACAGAACGATACATGTTCAAACTGTGTCTCATACTGTCAATATTATGGAAGGATACTTCTACTTCTTTATACAGTGATAAGACTTGAAGGGCGAGATGACGTTATCTCAGCCCCCCCCGAAACAAAATGTTTTGGTGGTTTCTCTCCCATGACCCAGCATGCTGTCTGCATTCCCACAATTTTCTATTCTTACACTAAAAGACGGGAGGAGAGTAGGAGACATGGTAAATTACAGTAATGTGCTGTGGCTTTCTCTTTGGGACATAGATAGAAATCAAAAGCCAGACAGACAAGAGAGCTCAGAACTTCCTGGCTCTCTGCCACACAGGCGATCTGAAAACTTTGAGGAGTCTTGTTGCCTGACTACACCAACTAGTATAGAGCTAAGAACACAAATACGCCCTGTATGTGAAACTGTCATTAATCATTGCGTGGAAACTCTCATACAGTATCTTCTCATTCCCATGTTTCCATTCTGTATGATAGATATGATTTTTTTTTACACTCTGGGGAAATTATTACGTTGTACTGTACATGCATGTTTAGCATCCCTAGAACTTAATGAGTTAGTCCACTGAGGATCAGTAAACCTTAGTCAATTAATGATGAAAATATAGGATTAGATAGATTAGCTTTGTTGCAGCTTCCTAGAGTGTGAAAGGACTTCCAGCCTACATGACTTGTGTGTTTAATTGGAAAATGGGAAGACTGAAAAGGCCAATTGGCTCTTATCTGCTGTCAATGGCTATGTATCTATTTTTAATTAAGGAAAATGAAAAATGGCTTTTAATATCTGGTGACATTGGTAAACAGATTGATAGAAAAAGTTGAAGTTATGAGGAAATATTGTTACTACAGGTGAGAATGAAGATTAACATAATGGTTGAGTTATGGTAAATCCAGTTGCTCTCACAGCCAAACCAAAATAGTTTTTCAGACCGACCCTGCCCTGTACAGTTCACAATCTATTGAATGGTGACTGAGCCACAGTGTGACTGGTCAATGTTTTCAAGGAGCTCAAATTGGCATTCACACAGGGATCACTCACGTCCTCCAAATTATCACTGCACCACTCATTTTCCCTTATACAATATCATTAGTGAAATGCATGTGGGGACTTCCAATACAATTTATATCATACTTTTGCATGCAGCAGCTGGCTCGTTTGGTAGGGAACTGGCCTTTTTGGACCTAACATAGAAAGTAACCATCCTAAATATGAAACACAAGGGGAGTTCCCAGCACTCAATAAAGAATATAAATGCAAAAGACATTGGCTGATATGCCAAAAAGATTTTTTTGTTTTACTGCTGTACTGATAATAGTACAATATACAGCAAAGATCATGAAATATGCAGCTAACAATTGTAACTGATAATGATAGCTATGCTACAATAATGTAACCCATCAAGTATATTGACATATTGAGTCATATAAACACACTAAGGGACTAATGAGGGAAAAAAGAATACGTGGAAGAGGGAGACAGGGTAAGGGAAAATGAGTAGGGGGGAGAGTGGGGACAGGGGAATAATTGGGGAAACGTTTCGTAACTCCTAGCCCCTTCTTCTGTCCCATTCCCTAAGACCACTGCAATCCAGGTACTTCCTACAAAAAAATCAAACCAGCTGTGGTTGAAGTCCTACAGGACGCCGAACTCCACCACAGCTGGTTTGATTTTTTTGATCGGATTATTCTGATTGGAGCTACTTTATTCTGTAGGAACATTAGACATAGGACTCGGTTGTGCTATTTTGGACTGCCCAATTCTGGGCTGATAGTGTTGTTGCTAGCTTTGGATAGATGCCTTTGATGCAATTGTATTATTATTCCCTGTTGGGAGATTATTATTCTAAGTGCGTTTAGCTACTTCCACCATTATTACAGCCTGGTTATTGCTTTTAATTTAGGGAGTTCCTGCTCCTACAGGGGTAAGGGAAGTACCTGGATCAGATTGGTCTTAGGGAACGGGCCAGAGGAAGAGGCTAGGAGCCCCGAAACGTTGCCCCCCTTATTCCCCTGTTTCCCCCCCATCTCATTTTCTCTTACATTGTCTCCCTCTTCCACGTATCCTTTCCCCCCCACCCCCCCCATTACACTTAGTGTGTTTAAATGACTCAATATGTCTACAGTATATACTTGATGGGTTACTTTATTGTACAGTACCATACAGTAGATATCATTGTCAGTTACAATTGTTTGCTGCATATTTCATAATCCTTGCTGTATATTGTCCTATTATCAGTACAGTAGCAGAAAATAATTATTTTTGGCATATCACCCAGTGTCTTTTGCATTTATATTATTTATTGAGTGCTGGGAACTTACCCTGTGTTCCTTATTGTAACTTTGGAGGGAATACGGGTCCCTCTTCGTTCCCCTTACACCACACCTACGTTTATTTATTTTTTCTGTGTACCTCCACCGAGGTGCTGTTTTAAACTGCATACTTTCATCCTAAATATGTTCCAATCTTCTTAATCAGACACTTGTAGGAGCAGATGCAACATCTGGCATCAGTCACAAGCATAACAGGGCTTCAAAAGAAAGAAAACAGGCAGCACAAACAAGGACTCATTTAACATCTTTCCAAAATCCCCCCAGTGCCTACAGATGGGAATTTAATTTGTTTTTCTCCCTATTCCAGCACCAGGTACATCAGTTAAAATAAATAGACGAGAAAACATCTTATGTATTCCAGAGACAGCTCAGATTTTATTTGGTCAGGTCGCCTTGTAGCTTTCCCCTATTTAGCAGTGCAGTTCCAATCATTTTGAATAATGAATATATTACTCACACACTTTGTTTCCCAATATTTGCTAAGTGATATTTGCACGTGTGAGGTGGCTCACGATGAAATCATCAAATCGAATAATGACTTTGCGTAAATCCATAGATTGCCAATTATCAGCAAAATAATTATCCGTGACAATGAAATTATATGTAATTTCTGTTAGAGCATTTCTAGACTACATTCCCCATTTTTCTTACCTAAGCTGGCAATCATTTGGTGCCTCTATTATACATCTGTAAAAATTCTGATTGTGTGACTAACATAATGGCTGCTTCAGTCAGTGTAACTCTGCAGCTACAATGTATCCTTATATTACAAAGGTAACATTATCCATTGTTACAGTTTACAGCTCAAACTGCTGGGAATTTTGGCAACAAATGATCCCAAACAGGAAAGTGTTGCAAATATCTTGCACTGCTGGGAAATGGGCTAAACCCTTAGGCTGCGTCCAGGGTGCCTTCTTGCTTGCTGAGGCGCGCGGAGGCTGAGGGAAAGCGGGTGCTTTCCCTGGCCTTGGTCTGCGCGCTGTCCGGGGGCGTGTCAGGGGGCGGGCCAGTGACGTCACGGAGCTGGTTCGCCCTCATTGGGCGAACCGCTCACGTGACCGGCCCTGCGCTCCGGCAAGTGGGAAAATTAAAAATTTCCCTAAGACCTGCGTTTCCGCAAGCGCGCGTAGGCGAGCCCCTACTAAAGCCGCTCTCATTGCGGCTGTAGGGGCTCAGTGCCGAGCGGAAGCGCGCCTCCTCCCGCAAGCACTAAACATGGACGCGGCCTTAAACAGCAACAGAGCTCCATGCTTTGGTCTCTCCAGCACTTAAAGCAGCAGTTCCACTTATTTTATATATAGGGAGAAAGCAAGTGATCCCAAGAGTTGAACCGCGTTCTTTTCGTCTCCCCTGGATCACCCAGATGCGAACCGGCAAATGTGCTGCTGGCGTTTAAATGTCCCGGCTCACGCGAGGCCAATAGGAAAGTGTGACGGACACAATCAAAAACAGGAAGATGGAAATAAACAACAATGGAGGTCATTTACATTAACCCATTGAGTGCCCGAGGAGCTGCCGCATGAGAGCGCCGCAGCCCTCTCAGTTACATTGTGAACATGTGAGGAGAAAGCCCATGGCGTACTCACAACGTGATGGGATCCTCGGTGTGCTGACCCCATGACATGGTGGCTACACCGCGAGGCACTGAAAGGGTTACATAGTTACATAGTTACATAGTAGGTGAGGTTGAAAAAAGACGCCACGTCTGCACATTGATCTCACTTTGTTGTCGAGACATTTTTGAAGGAACTGAATTTCAGATATTGTAATACAAATATGAAAATAAATCTTTCTCCATACAAGGCAAAATTAAACCTGCCCAGCTCTGGTAAACACCAATTCCAGCCTTTAAAGCAGCAATTTCCCCCCAAATGGATATTTTTGTATTTTTTTCGTGCCAGATGTGACACAAAAACACAAAAAATGTGTCCACGGGGTAACCAATAGGAAGCTTTCTTTTCTATTGACCCCCTCACCCTGCTACATGGCGGACACATATTCTGCCCAGTGCCAGAGCCGGGCAACCTGGACATCAGGGGACAACGGAGTAGCTCCGAGGGACACCCTGATCCATGTAAGATTAAAAAAAGTAAATGAGCAGTACTTTAGGAGTGCCCCACATTGTATGTATATGTATTGTATGTATGTATATATATATATACACACACACGTTGGCCATTTGTCACGTACGACCCCCTGCTAGCACGCGACCTGCATACGGGACAGGGGTTAATACCGACGCTCGCAAGCGCACCCACTCTTCACCTCCACAAAGGTCAGTCAAATGAGTTGTATCTCTCCTCAAGCCGTCCCAATATACCACCGCCACGGTGAGCACGTGACTTAGACATGCAACCAGGGTTAATACACAAGGCTACTCTAGCAACCCCCCTTTCTCTCTCAGCCTCACGCTCTTGGGACTGGGTGATGAGCTGCAACCGCATTACCTCATCTACTGGTCCCAGGCACTCGTGGGCGATTTCCAGGGCTATGCCACACTCACTTCCACTGCGGTGGGCATCCTGGCACAATGTAGCATCTTGCCCTCTGTCATCTTACAACAAGACTTGTATGCGCTCTTCTTTATCTTTACCCAGACCTTGGAGATCACGCTCCTCACACAGAGCCATCAGTGTCTCTTTTGTTTGGCGTTGGTATAAAGCAGCCATATTCACTACACTTTACTCAAAATTAAAAGATAGCAAAAGAAAAACAAGAGGGGGGGGGGGGGGGGACACGAAACTGTCTGCTTGTATGTTTTATAAAAATATAAATTCACATTGTAAAATATTCCATACACAAATGATAGTTAGTGTGAGCATGCAATGTTGGCTTGTCTTACAGATTGCCTTTTGTGTTTTTACATTGTCACCATAAGGACTCACAAAGGATTCCACTTGTTTCAGATGACAGACTGTGCAACTTAGTAAGGAGGTGAATTGAAGTACAGTGCCAACACCCAATCCCTTCTGCATGATTTGGTCGGGAATGTAAATGTAGTGTGAGATTGTGGAGCAGGCAGAAAAAATGACAACAAAGAAAACTTGTTCTCCCTGTCCAAGGAATCTAGATAACACATAGGGCCATATTTTCCAAGCAGTGCTATTCCATAAGACCCCTTCCAGTTCTGGAAGGCACCTTACAGCCCAAGTGAATGGGTTATAAGTACTGTAAGGTTGCCAGGTGTCCAGTATTTGGACACTGTCCTGTAACAAATGAGAGGTAATACTGGATATGTATGTGTATATCTGTATTACCTCTCTGGACATGTATGCTTATACTGAAATAAACGCTCTGGACATAGTGACCTGACCGGCTTGGGGGTCCGTGAGATTTCCCCAAGCAGAGAGAGAGCAGGGCTGTTTCGTGGGGTCTGGGCAGCTTCCGCCATCCTGATTGGCTGCTGGGTAATGCAGCCAATCAGGAGGAGGTGGCAGGAGGCCAGGGGTGGGGCCAAGGAGAGGTGGAAACAGCATGGAGCAGACGTGTGTGTATGTCTTGAGTGCGTTGCACCTTTTCACCATTGTGTCTAATATTTTTCAAGAAGCCACCTGGCAACACTAGTTATAAAGTATCTTTCAGCGCCGAAAGGTGTTTTAGTAAGCATTGGCTATAATCTCCAGATAACAAATTATTCTTTGGAATGCACTTCACATGTTCAGGTTAATTCCTGAAAATAGCAGTTTTTAGAGGTTAACTTTAGGTAGTTTTGGGGTATATGTTTAATTATTATTTTTGTTGTAGGTCTGACTTCTCACTTATTGTGTAATAATACAGGGTATATTGTAATGTTAGATTGACACCGTGCTTGGCCACATGGAGGTCCTGAAAGTAGGTCTGACATGTCCTTGTTCTGACATGACCTAGGACCTTGTTCTTTTGTCATTGGATGAGAGAAAAAGGAACACCAATGATATAACGTGTAATATTTAACTTGGCACAAGTGGAGCGCTGGCTCAAGTAGTACAAAAGAAAAGAAACATGTGGCTTGTTCCCACAAACAGCAAGAAGACATCAATCTTATAACTTTGTCAGCAGGGATAGACTAATGTTAGACCTTGATGCAATCATATTTTATTCATGTGTTCCTTTTGTAAACCATATACATACATTTGATGCCATTTGAAAAACATGCTGTCTTGTATTCGGATTTAAGGAGTTCCAAAAATAAAACATCGGTAACAAATGAAATTGCAGCCAACCCCGCACATCTGCTCTGACATTTGAGAATAAGCGAGTAGATACTGTACATGTTTCTGTCTTCGTGCTACAACCGATGAGTTTATGCATGTATAGGACTGTCCAATGTGTGTAAGTAATTGAATAAAGGAGTCATTTACTGGGGAGGCCTGGTGGAGAGCCACTGGAGAACGGGCCATTGGTCCTACAGGAGACCTGTGGAGGTGACCCCAGAAAAACCTGACCACGGGGGAGCCATGGTGGGGGGAGTTGGTGGTCCTGCTGAGGGGGCTAGAGAGGAGATGACCAAGGGACCTGTAACTGCTGAAGGAGGTGGACACAGTCTGGTGGGTGAGGAGAAAGAACAAATGTTCTCTGCATGCTGCTGTCTGGGGTCTTCTAGTTCTCTGGACCTGGAGCGTCTGTTGTGCCTCCCCCCATCCTGCACCCTCATACTTGATGATCCTGAGTTTCATGACTAATGATAAAACAATATTCCTTTCTATGAACATATCTTTGCATGTATGAATATTTTATTGATTCAGCGCCAACCATTTACCCAGAGCTTTAATGTATGTTACTGCAATGCAGAGACTGCACCAATACAAGGGTGGAAGGGGAAAGAGACTATTGTAGCGTGATCAAATGAGAATAGAAAAAGATGGAGGTGCAGAGAGGCAGGACTTGCATAGCTAGACGTGTGCAATATTGTTGCCAACGTCTGTGAATCAGGCAAACTTTCCTCTGCATTTTAGTGGAAAAATAACTCGGCAAACGTTGCCTAAAAAATTCACAAGCATTAAAAGTCAACATGCAAGATCCCCCGGCCCTTTTATATGCTGTTACTTGCCGCCATTTTCTATGCATTGTGGAAAACTTGCCCAAAATGAGTGACGTTCCGGAAAAATCCTGGCAAAATTGGAGAAATGTGGATTTTTGCAAAAATAGTCTGAAAAACAGAACGTTTATGAAAAATTGGTGGAAAATGTGACGCTTGTTTGAAGACATTTGCACATTTTTAGTTTTAGCGCCATTCGTGACAGAGTCTACAAAACGGTATTCCTCCTTGAAATGAAATCTGCTCACATAGAGGTTATGCGTTGTGTGTTTTATTTGTAGGCTGTCTATGTTGTATGCCAGGGGTGACTAACACCAGCCCTAAAGAACGACCAAAAGGCCAGGTATTAGGGATATCCCTGCTTCAGCACAGGTGGCTCAGTCATAATGACTGAGACTCTGACTGAGCTACCTGTGCTGAAGCAGGGATTGCCTACATGTTGGCGGCCCTTGAGGACGGGCGTTGGCCAGTCCTGTTGTATGTTAGTTCCTTTGGTGCACGAGGGCATTCCTTTGCAATGCATTGGTAGCCTCAGGCATCAAGGCGGTTACATAAAGTTGTTACATAACACATCTTCCCACACACAATCGCATCTCTGTCTGATTAACGCAGATTTGAATGAGCCAACGCCTATATGTATCGCTAACGTTATTTCATGCTGACGGGCCATTTTTTTTGGTGTGTACAAATGAGATTAAATATTACAACTAGTTAATATATACATCAGTATTAGTAAATATGGCGGGAATCCGAGAAACAAAAATCTCGCTGCAATGCCACTTTCTTTTTATACGGCACATTTTTAGTGCAGCATTTTTAGCGCAGCTGAAATTAACGTGGTTCAACCCCAGAGCTGCCCAGCTTCCCACACACGTAAATAAGAAAATCGGGGGCCAAAAAAAAAAATGAGCAGGAGGAACTGGTCCTTTAAATCTACCTTTTAAAGTGTAAAAATCAAGAAAATACAGTGGTTTCAGGAAAAAAAGGAGAAAAATGTAATATTTTAAACTAGGTAGCGGTGCTCTGTTGGAAGAAATGTATTAAACATTGTGGGGACAAAGCTCATTAACTTGTATTTTATAAAGTTGTGCAAACTAAATGTATTTTCTTTAAAAATAAATCAAATGAAAACTTAATTGTTTATATATACAAAGAAATGAGTAGTAAACTTTTAATATGTTTCCGTGTAACCAAATGCTTTGGACGTTTATTTTTAATTTTTTTACAATCTTTATCTAATTGCATAAGACTTTCTGTTGTAGTATAAAGGTAGGCAGACTGTCACTCCACACCGCCTTGTTTTGTTGTTCTTGTAAATAAATGATGATACCATCATTAGCCAAGCAGCTAAATGTGCAGAACAAGAAGTGTTAGTTACAAATTAATTTTACAGGACGCACTGAAAATAAAACATGTTCATTTTTCATACAACACATTCTCACTTTAAAGGCAATTGAGTCATTCTAAAGAAGACACATACATTGATATTAAAAAAAACAAAAAAAACTGCAGTTAAGTGAAAAAAAACTATTTTTAAAGCAGCAAAACATGAAATCTTACAGTATAAGGGATTTTGAAAATAAATCAGTTCTGTAGTATTAGATAATACTTACTGCATTTTTTTACATTTGTATTATTCAATTTTTTTTTGTTGCTATTTTAATGCGTTTTAAAGCATCCTTTGATTCCTATAGCAGGTTTTAGCCCACCTCCCAAGCAGTGCAAGATCTTTGCAACACTTTCCTGTTTGGGGTAATTTGTTGCCAATGTTCCCAGCAGTTTGAGCTGTAAACTGTAACAATAGATAATGTTACCTGAGTAATAGAAGGTTACATTGTAGCTGCTGAGTTACACTGACTGAAGCAGCCATTATGTTAATCACACCATAAGGATTCTTACAGATTTATGACCGGAGCACCAAAGGATTGCCAGTTCCAGTAAGAATGTAGAATTACACATTGTTCCAGGCTTTACATATGCAAATAAGAAAAGAAAGGGGGGAAGGGGTGTGTGTGTCGTATTGCTGCTTTACAATCTTTATGCAATGACTTAATTACACAGTAATACAGTAAGTACGACAGTAATCAACCTTTATCTTCGTTTTAAACATAATAATTAATGTACCGTCAGTTCTTCCACTGTTTTCTGATGTTCATAAACATGCCGTTTTATTGTCTAGATAAATCCGTAAGTGATACTTCATTTAATGTGGGTAGCATCTTATCTGCAGTCTTTAGGATCTTACTAATACAGTAAGTGGAAGTAATGACTAATGGACCAGTTACATTAGCAGGAAGCCGGCAGTACATTATCTGCAGAAGGTGAATGAATGACATAGAGACAGTTTTGTGTGTAGGAAAGGTTAGGCGGGTTATCCAGTTCCATTGTTTTCTTAAATAAAAGTATTAACGTGAATGTTCAGAAAACTCATTCAGACCTCAGGCCTTATTCTGTATTTTCCGAAGCAGCCACTGCCAACGTTTTCTGCTGAAACTCCATGTTGAGACCAGCAGGGAACTTTCTGCCCAAAACATCTTGATTATAGAATGGCCCCATTAGCATGATACAGCCCCACCCATATGTGTCTCCACACAATTATTTCTACTAAATGTTTTAATGTGTGAGATTTAACATCATGTAAAAGCAGGCGTGGCACTAATAAGAGAGGCAGTGAATGTTTAATAAGAATGTGAATGAATTTTTAACATATTTACAGTAGAGGGTACAAAAAACGTCAGTTTGAAAGGTTGTCTTGAAAGAAAAACTGTTATAATATAGATTTTAGTGGCTCAATTCTTATCCAAAATTTAAAATAAAAATAGTTAATTTAAGGATGAAATGCTGCGCACATATTACTCAAAACGTATTTATAATCTCCAGAGTGGTCGGTGCAGTTTTCCTTTACTATAGAAAAAAACGTGGACTGTTCCTTGTTTACTTAGCAAGTTAGAAGGTTAACCTTTATTAGGTTGTGTTGAGTAAATAGGGCTTTTTCTGCATGGATAAAAATAAACATTCCAATGGGAAGCATGTTGACTCAACCAAATAACAGCATAAGCTTTTTCAAAAAGGTGTAATGTGAATGATTACCCAAGGTGCATGTGAATTGAATAAGCATGCAGGGCCGCCAACAAGGGAACAGAGGCCGGGACTATTGTCCTGGGCCTGATGAGTCAAGGTGCCCCCCTGCCGGCGACCCTAGGTGACCTCCGCGAGTTTGCAGTTCTTTGCAGGCCCAGCTGCGAGCCTATGGGCCCCTCCCCTTCACCGGATGCTGCCCCTAGGGCCAAGGCCTTTCCCTCTCACCCTCCCAAGGCCCATACTGCCTTTTCACCCCTGCCCCTCCCACCCTCAGGCCCATACCTCCAGCCCCTTCCTCTCTCCCTCCCACACCCCCCAGGCCCATACCTTCTTCTCCCCACTCCCCCATGCCCATACCTTCTCACCACCCTCCCATCCCCAGGCCCATACCTTCTATAGCCCTCCACCCACCCCCCCCCCACTGAGGATGGGATGTAGGGAGGAGAGTGAGGGGGGATCCTGCCCCCTACATTTGTCCTGGGCTCAAAGATTTCTGGTGACCCCGTATCAACAATTGGACCCCAAAATGTGCTGAGCAGTCACTCGTTACCTTTCATGCCAAGTACCAAGCACATGACAGTATAGGTCAGGGCCAAATGCGGCCTGCAAAGGGCCTTGATGTGACACTTGGTCTCTGCTGGTTTTCGAATGACACCCTTTCAATGAGGGCATGAGAATCACTTAAAAAAGCAGCAAAGCATTCAATATCCTACGTGTGTGTTTTTAAAAAAAATCAGTTCTGTAGTATTAGGTAAAAAATGAACTCTTAATGCCTTTTTTAATGAGTTTTAGTATACTTAGCATCCTGTGGTTGCTATAGCAGGTTTTAGCACACCTCCTTAGCAGTGCAAGATCTTTGGAAACAGTGTTGCAGTGTTCCCATCACAAGACTGTGGCTGAGCTGCAAGCTGCAACAATAGACAGTGTTACCTTAGTAATAAAAGGTTACATTGTAGCTGCTGAGTTAAGGATTGCTTCAGGAGCAGCCATGTGAACCCAGAGAGCAGGATATTCGCTGATCGATGACAGGAGAACAGATCGATCATCAGCTTAGGTAATTCGTTTTCATTAAAGGTAATCAAATGCTGCATATAATTAAAAAAGTGCAGCAAGGAATGCTGCTTATGGTGTGATACCTGTTAATGGATCAATGAGAGAGTTCTTCATAGATTCAATAGTGTCTACAGAGCTTTCAGAACCTCCCAGATTTTATTTTACAGCTGTGCTGTGATATGACTGCTGGCAGCAGGCAGTACCCAACGGAGTGAGGCTAAGAGATATGTATCTCTGAAGATATGTAATCACTGGAAATGATAAGCAGAATTTAATGAAATGTGTTTAGGTGGCTCCATTTAAAAAAAATAACTTTACAGTGTTATTAGCTTTCTTAGAAATAAGTAGGACAGTTACTTAGAATTATTCTATCTTGTGAAATATGAATATTATTCTTGTCGGGAACACCAACACAAGCCTATCCGCTTGTGAAGCCTATGTATTTGACACAGGCTGCGAACCCGCTGCGGCCGGCGTTGACGCGTCACGTGGATACGAGAGTCAGCCAATGGGGAGGAGGGGAGGGATGGAGCTAGATGGGAGGCGCCTTGGGCGGGGATCAGGGAAGGAGCTGCGGGTTAATGTGTGTGAGTATATATGTGTGTATGTATGTATGTATGTGTGTGTGTGTGTGTGTGTGTGGTGGGTGTGGGGGGGGTGGACGGCACCACGATCAGAGCCCGCTCCCCTGACACTCCCGCCCCCCACCCTCCCACTCCCGCCCCCCTCCCTCCCACTCCCGCCCCGGCTCCCTATAGACCACATATCGCGGTCTGTGTCAGCGCCCCGCCTGTCTGCAGTGCGGGCGCGCTGACTGAGGGAGCGGGGCCTTAGCCTAATGCTGGCACCATAACTACAGTACATTGTAAACAAAAGAACAAAGCTAAGTCGGCAATGTTAATGACTATACAACCTATTTTAGAGAAGATTATTTGCTAAATGTAAAACAATTTGTTTACTATGATAATGTTAAAAAATTATTTTAAAATACTTTTGCTTAACCAATTTTTTTTTTTAAAGGTGTCAATAAGCCAGTTTTATCCTATTTAACTTACCACTTTCCTTGGTTTGTTATCGTCCTGAGTTGGACTACCCCTTTTTAAAAAACTCAAATATTTATTGCAACATCTTAAAATAAGCCAAAGTCATTGAACCCAAGTAACATTCTTCAGTCGCAAGACTTGCAGGCTTAATTACTATTAACTATTTGAATGGCTTCTTGCCCTCAGGAAAGAGCACAGCAACTCAAAAGCTCATTGTTAACACGCTGAGGTTAAGAAAAAGGGCTCTGTGTAAAATATTCATAGTTAAATTGTGTTCAAGCAACATAAGAATTCCTTCTTTTTATAATATAGTAGTGATTAGTGAATGATGGTAATGGGGATCATTAGTACTATTTTTATATTATTTAAAAAACTGTGTGTGTGTGTGTGTGTGTGTGTGTGTGTGTGTGTGTGTGTGTGTGTGTGTGTGTGTGTGTGTGTGTATATATATATAATATATTTATTTATATTTATTTAGAGAATAAACATACTATAATGTTTTTCGAATATGGTGTTCAAAAAAGTTGTGTGTTTGTTTATTAGGTTTGTCAAGTACTATAAATAACACCGCATTTTAACAACATTTGACCCTTTTAATCAATGGGAGAAACTCTACGGCTCTCTTGACTGCAGGAAAAACTGTCCGCCCCTTGCAGTGGGCCCGGCCCCAGTGAGGGGCGGATTTTGTCCCCGGCACAGCAGGTGCTGAAGCAGGCAGCGGGGACCTGGCCTAATACAGATCTAGATAGTAGAGAATTCCTATCCAATAATACTGGTGAGAAGCGTGGCCAGAGTGCTCAAGCAGCAGGTTGTCCATGACATATTTACATGAATCCAAAACCATAGGTAAGATGAATCAATATTCAGTATAAACAGGCGAGTATGTCCATAAAACAATCTCATGTACAATGATCCCTGAAAACTGGGGTAAGTGGAATAACCACCCGCTCTCAATTTCATTGGCAATGTTCGTATATTATGAAAATATGGTAGTGTTACTCACTGTCACCTCTTTGGTCTGGACAGACATGCTGCTGCTGACAAGATCCGGATAGATATAGATAGGTACCCCACTTGGTACATTACCTTCTATGCAATAATACACCTGAACAGAAATATATGAATACTGTATGACTCAATTTACCTCTAAAATAACCTGTAACCTTTATTATAAGCATCATAACATCTAATTATCTACCACTGATGTGTCTTATGTCCACTTCCCAGTTATGCAATTATGATCTATTCAAAATATATAGCAACACATTACATATCTCATGGTGCAGTGTGATGGGAGATAAAAAAACAGTCATACACACAGTACAGGTTCTGTTTAATTGGAACATAGCACAATATGTGAATATGGTAGGTACATGCATACCCCGCATTAGCGTACGCAATGGGACCGGAGCATGTATGTAAAGCTGAAATGTACTTAAAGTGAAGCACTACCTTTTCCCCACTTATTGATGCATGTACTGTACTGCAATCATCATATACGTGCATAACTGATGTAAATAACGCATGTGTAACAGGCTCTATAGTCTCCCCGCTTGCGCACAGCTTCGGTACAGGTAGGGAGACGGTATTGCTGTTCAGGACGTGCTGACAGGCGCATGCGTGAGCTGCCGTTTGCCTATTGAGCGATTTGTACTTACTCGCGAGTGTACTTAAAGTGAGTGTCCTTAAACAAGGGTATGCCTGTAAATAACTTTCCTCATTGAAAGAATTTACAAATGTATGGGTCAAAATATGTTTCTATTCATTGAAATAGGTAAAATAGGGATCATGCAAATGTATCTAATAAGAATAGCATGTTCTTGTATAGAGCTGCTATTTTTACGCAGCGCTTTACAGAGACATTTTGCAGGCACAAGTCCCTGCCCCGTGGAGCTTACAATCTATGTTTTTGGTGCCTGAGGCACAGGGAGATAAAGTGACTTGTCCAAGGTCACAAGGAGCCGACACCGGGAATTGAACCAGGTTCCCCTGCTTCAAACTCAGTGCCAGTCAGTCTGAGCCACTCCTCCCTTCTCTCCTATCTGAAGTCAGTAACCCATTACACTGGCAAAGAGTATTTGTGATGTGGTCGGGGATGACACAAAACGCGTGATTCTTCAAGCTCAGCTTCTTATGCTTGTATTTTAACTGCACCCACGGCTCTCTGAAATGGCAAAGGCATGGATATGGTTATGCAAGTTTGAAAACCTGTTTGTCTATTACACATAACGTCAGTCCTACACAAATATTGCTAGGCATCCAACTCGGAATATTTGTTACAATCTTGGTTTATGCATTCAACCCTCTGCTATTGCCAGCGGAGTGTAGGAAGTGGAACGCATGCGCATTCCACCAGGGTTAACCAGAACAAGAACTGCGGTGGCCATATTATATGTAGATAAAAGGGAAGGTGGGTGCACTCATCATTACTGTGAAGAGCTGCCACTTGGGGTATAGCAGATTCTGGGAAGAAAGCAGACGGCACTCCAGTGGTCTTGGAAATTTTTTTAGTAGTGCAAAAGAATCGATGTTTCGGTCCTAGTGTGGATCTACAGATGGGCCATACCAAGAAGTGGTTGAAAGCTTAAAATTCTTTGGGCAGAGAATTGAACTAAATGATCCTTGCTTATGAGAAGGAATACAGATAAGTACTTAACTATATAATATGTCATGTTATATGTAGCACTGGCCCGTTTTATCTTTTGTTCTATACATGAGGTCACAATCCTAGTAGCGCTCTCTTTTGACACAATATATATGATGCGGTGGATTTGGGTTCTGAGCTTACAGAGCGTGTGTACGTTTGTTAATCGTAAGGGGAGACAGATAATGGAACTCTAGGATGAAACATACCAGTTAGATTGTGAGCTTGTCAGAGCAGGGACTCCTATTCCTAAATGTTTCTTTTATGTCTGAAGCACTTCTCCCCTTTATGTGTTATTTGTATTATTTGTTATTTATATGATTTTCATGTGAATTGTGTATTACTGCTGTGAAGCGCTACGTACATTAATGGCTCTATATAAATAAAGACAGAAATACATACATACATACATACATACATACATATATACCAGTTGACAAAGCAGTGAAGGAAATTCAGTGGTGATAAGGGGAAGAAAGGAGAAATAGAATGACAAAAGGAAATAGCTGCAGGAAATCAGCCCTTTCCTGTGTCCAAGCTAAACAGGTTTACAAATTAACATTAAAATACTTACAGGTATCTGCTTTTTGTTACAAAGTAGTGACTGTAAAACCAGATTTAACTCCTTAAACTGCCATTGCTTCATTTTGTTCCAATCGAGTATTGAACCTTCAAATGTAAGATATGGAAAAACACTCTTGTGCACACTGTATTATCTTCATGTCCCTGATTTCCTTTGGTATACAATACATACTGCTTTTAATAGTGACTAATTCAATGTATATAAATAATACAATACATAAATAATAATTGATGAAAGACTTTAGAAGCATCAGAGGACTAAATGATATTTCACAATATACTGTGTGAATACACAAAAAAGAGAAGGCAAAAGCAATGAGGTGAAATGTAGACTTTTAGGGCTGGCTGAACCGATAAATGCCAGGTTGAGATAAAAAAAATTGTTTCAATCTTTCTTTTGCAAATCTGTTTCAAACTAAATTAAAAAGAAGTCTACAGTATATATCAAAGAAGCTGGTCTGCACTGAGACATTTGCACCTTAATTAGCATTGTGTTTGCGTGATTCACACCAGATGTATTATGAGTATTAATACTGCTTTAGTATTCTGCCGTTTTAGAATTTGGTGCATTTTTTTGCGCTATAATTATACAATTAAACACTTTCTACTCTACCTTTTAAAGCAGCCATAAAGGTTTCATTTGTAATTATTCATTTGTAATTACAGGATTGAAGCAGGGGGTCTCCGGAGCGGAACTGTGTTAATTTCAGCTACGGGGCCCCTGCTTCCAGGGACACTTACCCCCCGTAAGGGGCGCTGGTATCCATGCAGCCAGGGACACTTACCTCCGTAAGGGGCGCTGGTATCCATGCAGCCAGGGACACTTACCTCCGTAAGGGGCGCTGGTATCCATGCAGCCAGGGACACTTACCTCCGTAAGGGGCGCTGGTATCCATGCAGCCAGGGACACTTACCTCTGTAAGGGGCGCTGGTATCCATGCAGCCAGGGACACTTACCTCCGTAAGGGGCGCTGGTATCCATGCAGCCAGGGACACTTACCTCCGTAAGGGGCGCTGGTATCCATGCAGCCATGGACACTTACCTCCATAAGGGGCGCTGGTATCCATGCAGCCAGGGACACTTACCTCCGTAAGGGGCGCTGGTATCCATGCAGCCAGGGACACTTACCTCCGTAAGTGTCCGCTGGTATCCATGCAGTCAGGGACACTTACCTCCGTAAGGGGTGCTGGTATCCATGCAGCCAGGGACACTTACCTCCGTAAGGGGCGCTGGTATCCATGCAGCCAGGGACACTTACCTCCGTAAGTGTCCGCTGGTATCCATGCAGTCAGGGACACTTACCTCCGTAAGGGGTGCTGGTATCCATGCAGCCAGGGACACTTACCTCCGTAAGGGGTGCTGGTATCCATGCAGTCAGGGACACTTACCTCCGTAAGAGGCGCTGGTATCCATGCAGTCAGGGACACTTACCTCCGTAAGGGGTGCTGGTATCCATGCAGCCAGGGACACTTACCTCCGTAAGAGGTGCTGGTATCCATGCAGTCAGGGACACTTACCTCCGTAAGGGGTGCTGGTATCCATGCAGCCAGGGACACTTACCTCCGTAAGAGGTGCTGGTATCCATGTAGTCAGGGACACTTACCTCCGTAAGAGGTGCTGGTTTCCATGCAGCCAGGGACACTTACCTCCGTAAGAGGTGCTGGTATCCATGCAGTCAGGGACACTTACCTCCGTAAGAGGTGCTGGTATCCATGCAGCCAGGGACACTTACCTCCGTAAGGGGCGCTGGTACCCATGCAGTCAGGGAACTGTGTGCCTTTCTAAATAGCTGCGTTTAAATGTCTCGCTTCACGCTGACCAATCGGAAGCTCTGACGTTATCCGGAGTGGCTTCCTATTGGCCCATGTGACCAGGGGGCCTTAAACTGCACGGATACCGGCACCCCCTACGAAGGTAAGTATCTCTGGGCGCAGGGGGTCCCCGGAGCTGAAATTAGCACGGATCAGCTCCGGAGACCACCCTGCTTCCATTCAATATAAAATAATAAATAAAGGAATCCTGTATTGCTGCTTTAAGGGGATGTAGTAAAAAAGTAACCAGTTGTAACATAGCCGCACATTTCTTAGTACATAGACCTGCCAATGTAACTCGGTCCTTATTATTGTCGCAGATCAGTGCAGACATGCAAGGAAATTACTCAAATATATTGCAGCTCGAGTTGCGCCACAGAAAGCACTTTGCTTTAAAAAGCTGAGGTTCAGTCAATATCCTGCATGTGTTTTTTTTTTAATAAATCAGTTCTGTAGTAAGAAAATATACTTTTAGCATTTTCTGTTTTTAAAAAAACAACTTTGAAAGACCAATTTTCTTGTATTCTATTTTAACAACCTTTTACAGGCATGCCCCGCATTAACGTACGCAATGGGACCGGAGCGAAAATGTACTTAAAGTGAAGCTGTACCTTTTTTCCACTTATCGATGCATGTACTGTACTGCAATCATCATATACATGCATAACGGATGTAAATAACGCATTTGTAACAGGCTCTATAGTCTCCCCGCTTGCGCACAGCTTCGGTACAGGTAGGGAGCCGGTATTGCTGCTCAGGACGTGCTGACAGGCGCATGCGTGAGCTGGCGTTTTCCTATTGAGCGATATGTACTTACTCGCGAGTGTACTTAAAGTGAGTGTCCTTAAACCGGGGTATGCCTGTACTAAGGCACTGCCCCTTCATGTCCTGTCACAAGCCCTGGCACACCCCTTTGTCAGCCCTGCCCTCCCTCTTGCACATGTCAGTGCAGGAGTGCTCATGAATATTCATGAGCTTCCACTGACTGACAGAAGCAGATAAAAAACATATCCCTTCACTAATGATCTCACCAAATGTCGCCGATCAATACATGGAGAACGAATTGACCTGCAGCTATACAGTTCTTTAGGTAATTAGAGATTGCCCACATGAAACTATTGAATTAAAAAAATAAATTAAAAAAAAAAAAAAAAGACTGAACTGCAGCTTTAATACTTAGGCAATGATCCGTAGACCCCAAAAGTGGCCCTGCAATTTTAAAGCTGCAAATCTCTGTATTCTGCTGTTTAAATCCATTGTAGTCTCTTAGTAACTATCCAAAGACTGTGGCTCACTCATTATAGCATCTAATAGAAGTAGACCTTAAAATATTTGTGTAAAACAAATTAGAGTTTTTAAAGTCCTCCCAAGTGGGAAAAACAGGGCACAGAATTAATCTACTTTATACTCGTTTTGCTTCAAAGATACAATTGAATCCATTTTTTCTCTGTGATGCAGGCTCTAAATACATTAGTTTAGAGCAGAGGTGTGCAAACTGGGGGGCGCGAGATTTTTCTGGGGGGGGGTGGCGCGGGCGGTTGTTGAGGCCCCGTGCTCTTCCCCAGGGTATTAAAATTAAATGCTGGGGGACAACAGGCAAGGGGGCGCAGGAGCAGAAGTTTGAGAACCCCTGGGTTAGAGCCTAAACTAATGTATTTTAGAACATCTTGTATATCACAGATGCACTTTTCAAGGAAGCCTATCTGGCATACCTCTAACATCTACCACGCCCCCTCCAACCCTATGAGAACAAGCTATGCTGCTGGACCAAACACCACCACACAAATTACAAAGATTGCTGTATCAAGTAGCAATTTGTACCATGACGCAATATCTAACTATCATTATTTTCACAACAATATTGAAAATAGGTGCCACATTCTGTTTCCACTACATCTACTGGCATCTGATATATGACCCAGTGCATCTAAATAGATTAATACAGTTGTCTTTAAAGCCCTCTCACTCAAAATACCACCAATACAGCCACGCAATACAACACAACTAAGTTAGTTAAAAGGCCATAGCAAACTTTAAATGACATGTATCCCAGCCAGCTACACCCACAATCTGTGTCCACGAGTGTGCCTCAAGTATCCATTCCAATGGGCACATCATTGTCTCACCATCTACCATACTGGGGGAACAATCCAGCAGTACTCGGTGATTACCACTCCAAGTCCTAAACCCAGGCGCTTAATTCCTTCCAGACTCCCAAAATGGCAAGAATCACCTGCCACTTTATTTGCTGTGACATGAACACCAGAGCAATCTTCTTAACAACACAAATAATAGGCTACAGGGGGAACCTATCACTTAGATTGTAAGCTCTTTGAACAGGGACTCCTTTTCCTTTTTTCTTTTATGTCGTAAAGCACTTGTTCCCATTATGTTCTATATTATTATGTCACTAGTAGTACTGCTTTGAAGCGCTATGTACAGTACATAGATGGCGCTATATAAATAAAGACATACATACAAGTACCAGAAAAAATAAGTAAGGGGGGTAATATCCATTTATTGTGCATGTACGTATGTCCAGTTTATAGTTATTCTGGAATGCATATTCTGGCAGCAACCAGTACAGAATCACCTTGTGCTCTGCATGGACTGTTTACACTCCGCTCCTGTCTCAGATCTGTGTTTGGGAACCTTAGACCTTTAGGAAGTGCACTGTGGATGGCGTCTCTCCCCCTTACTACTTAATAATGGGTCAAAGGTGAAAAACAAAGGACAGAGTGTTCAGCAGCTGCATGGATGCTGGAAATGGGCTTAACTTTGGTAAGAGCATTTTTAAAATACAAGACAACAATTTGCTTTAGTTATTCACAGCATTTCCCTTCCATTTAAACACTACATGTACACTATGTTTTCTATGTAGATTTGTAGCATGTAAGATGCACTCACAAATACAGTTGATCCTGCCACGGGTGCACGGCACTTCCATGCCCAGGAATAATATATCAGTTGAAGAGAAAACATTTGATTAGTTTTTTTTATATAAGACCAGTGGAAAGCCGTTACAGTTTGTTCTCTGTAACTTTTACATTACTGTAGACTTGCCTTTTGCCTGCGGCTGCATATATAGGTAAAACATAGCATCACAGGGTGGCTAAGACCCATACTTAACTTTTTTCCAGTGAGAAAATGTGGAAGGTATATTCATTGGAAAATAATGGCGACTATAAACTTTGACAACTCCTTCTTGCTATAGAAAACGATGCAGAAAGGGGCCTGTAACAAGGACTTATCCCTGTTTAAATAACTCCATTAACTAGTCTCGATCTGGACTCATGAGAGCGCTGTAAAAAGCCTCATATGAGACACAGGAGACAGCTTCCTTAGCTCACATTTGGGCTGACATAAGGAGAAGGAGGAAAGACAAGAGATTTCCTTAGCCCAACTGGGCTGACCTGAGGAAAATAAGATGTCTTGATGTACAAAGAAGGACTGTATGCTGACAGCAAGACAAGGGGAAAAGACCTCTATACCTGGACACAGAGAGTGCCATAGCACACAAGGGTGCTGACCCAGGAGAACAGAGAGGCCTTCACCTACAGCAACAACAGAAACAGATAAGAGACTTTCTTGTTGGACTGGTGTGTGTGTGTGTGTGTGTGTGTGTGTGTGTGTGTATACAGGTGCGCAGATGAGTATTCTAAAACTTGCCTTGGAAAATCTGCGTCTATCACCAAAAAGACCCAGGTACATGCTGGGTACACACTGGGTACATGCTGCAACATTTCAGTGACATTTCTGCAGAAAGACTAATGGCCCATCAGATTAAAACAGCAGGGGTCCCTGGCAGTTCCATTAAATTTGAATGGGACTGCCAGGGACGCACGCTGTGTTAATCCAATGGGCCATTAGTCTTTCTGCAGAAATGTCACTGAAATGTTCCAGCATGTACCCAGCATGTACCCAGCATGTACCTGGGTCTTGTTGGTGATTGCCCCAGATTTTCCAAGGCAAGTTTTAGAATACTCGTGGGTGCACCTGTATGTATATATACATATACATATATATATATATATACATATACATATACATATATACATATATATATATATAGGAAAAAAAACACACGGGCGCAAAGTCAGTTAAAATTAACTAAATCAAGTTAATATATAAATATCAAATGAAAGTTCAATTGGTGGAAATGATGATAAGAATCCTGTGGACTAAACAGAAAGGCAGATATGGTGCAGTACGTTTGTATTGTTCTACAACGCAAAACGAAGACAGCTACTTACAAAGTAGCAGATTTTAAAGGCATGTAGGAAACCAAGTCCTCTCCAAGCTGCAGTGTTGAGTCTCTATCTCGTCCGGAATCCACGTGGAACGCCCAGACGCCGAGTTACTTCCAAACACCGATGCTGCTGCCTCTGCTCACTTGCTCCCCACCTCTCCAAATCTCGCGAGACACGGGAAGATGACGTCAGACACCGGTCTGAACTGCGTGGCTCAATGGAGGGCGGCGATAGCCAAATTTTACTGCCAAAAATGCTATATTATAACTATCATGAATCACTCCCTGGGATCTTCTCAATCAGCTCTGCTCCCTTCCACCGTTAACACACGAGAACACTGATCTGCTCCCGGGATCACAATCCTAGGTTTGGATCACGCACATGCAGAAGCCTGCACGGTGCTACCAATGCCTTTTTTTTAAGAAAAAAAACCTTTCATCTGAATGTTGTCCGTTTAAGGTAATAACTTTGCCCGTGTAATATATCACGAAAACCCCTCATTATCAATAAAATATTCCAACAAAATCATAAAAAGTAATGGTGTTCACAGCTGTCCTCCGTGTGCCATGTTCTGCATCTCTACGCTGCACAACCGTCATATCTTGCAGTGAGTGGGCTGTTTGAAAAGCGTGTGACTTTAAAACAGCAAACATGGCTGGTTGTTTTCTGAGGTTGAGTTTCTGTAGGTGAGTAATGAATGCTCCCTGAAGGGAGGACAGAATAGCCACCAAATCTCGCAGCAGCTCCTGCAGGCCAATAGGAAGCCCTAATGTCCTCCCGTGTGGCTTACTATAGTGTGCTGTTTAAATGTCGAGGCAGAAGACATGTAACTACACCGGTGATTATCTCAGGAACTGGGTTGAGGGAGGTCCCTGTAGCTAAAAACAATGCAGTTCATCTTAAGAGGACTCATGTTACAATGCTGTAAAAAACAACAACTGTAATTTGGGAGGATTTCTGCCGTAATATGCAGTTTTAAAGTGGCAATCAATGCCTTTTTTCCTTCATTTTTTTTTATATTTCATAAAAGCAGAGGGTCTCAGGAGCTGAATCTCATTAATTTCAACTCGGGGGACCCCCTGCTTCCGGAGAAATTTACCTCCATAGGTGGTGCCGTTAGCCGCTTCGCTCGGCTAGTAGGGTTCAAGTTATAGCGGAGTTTTAAAGCTCCAGTAACCTGCTGGCCAATTGGAAATTGTGACATCATCCGGTTCTGCTTCCTATTGGCCCGCTTGACACGGGCGCTTTTAACCCTGACTACCTCAGTCGGAGCAGCTACTGGCGCCCCCTACAGAGGTAAGTATCTCCGGAAGCAGGGGGTCCCTGGAGCTGACCACTCCCATTTATGCTCTTTAAAAACAATTATAGCTTCAATATGCTTCAAGTAAAAACTATTTCCCTATACAATGTGTTTAAAAAATAACATGCAAATGGGGGGAGAAAAGGGACCCCTATGTGAGAGCACTCAGCAATGAATATACTGACAAGAGAGACCCTTAGGTCCTGAGGTTCGGGTAGGTTCCTGAAATGCACTATGATCAATGTAAAATGAGTGTATTAAAATATAAACTTTATTCAGAATAAAGTTTTCTCCCCCATTTGCTTATATGGTTACCCCTGATTGTAGCACCGCATTGCCTTGGCATTCAGCAGTAGTGTGGGCGTTCTTTCCTAACCCTTCCTATTCTATGTTGCGATTTAAAAAAATTACATTAAGAAAAGTATTTACTTCTTAGGATATAACCTGCCTCTACTCCCTTGTGTATTACCCACTTCTGCAAGAAAAACAGTCCTTCCCCACAGTAGGCTCTCTTTATTGCTGTTTGTTACGGGCTGAATAACATGACGGCAGGCGGTGGGGTCAGCATTTATGTGTGTGTGTCTGTTTCATCATAAGACGAAGGAAATGCTTAGTCATTCTCAGTTTTGTGAAATATTGAGCATGTTCCCATTTTAGTCAGGCTGAGAGGGGTGGGGGGGAGGGGGGGGAGGTTGTCCTGAACACGCTGCTTTAATTCTCTTTGCTCTGTCTCTGTAGGTTTTACTGGCTATGCACGTCTTTAACCCAGGCTGTGCTGGAAAGCTGTGCAATGCGGCAGGCATAAGCTGATAGGGTTCCATGTTAAAATGGATTAAAGAAGTAAAAAGTGGCTCACTGTGAGTGCTCACCTGCATGTTATTACCCAGAATCCCTAGCTGCAGTGGAAGCACTGTTTCTTAAGCGATGATGAGGAAAGACAGGGTTGTAGACCTATGAGACATGCAAATGCAGCACGAGTGGAATTTTTATGTACTGTAGGTTAACCTTAGAACATAGAAGGTTAACCTAAGAACACTGCTATCATCTTAGATCCATTGAACAGTTAATTTGAAGGAATATTTGGTACAAGTTTTGTGAAATACCATATACGTACATATAGTATGTCTTTATACATATAATATATATTTTTGTATGTTTGTGTTTATAAACATATACTGTATATATCACTGTATTCTTTGTAGATTATATTCTGAATGCTGCTTTTATACTAATGTTATGAGTTTAGGTTTTCATCTGCAAACCTTTTAGTACTTGGCGACATACAATTTATTGCATAGAAAGGAAATTTAAAGGCGGTACATTAATCTAATTTAAGGATCAATTATCAACGCTAATTTTTGAGTCTCTGACTACCGTAGTTTTTAGTTTTTCATCCTCGTGCCTTATTATGGACATACCAACCTCTGCTGTTGTTGTTTTAAGTAGCTGACCCATGTTCACCTCATGCTGCCAGGAATTTCTTTGTATGTTTCTTTCCCCCCCTTCTTAATGAGGCTTAGTGTCTCTCTCACTGGCTTTTCATTTGGTATTTTTTTTTTTAAACTTTTAATTTCATTCTCTTCCTTAGTTTGACTTCCTTGACTTTGATTTGCTTTCCAATGAGACCCCGTGGTGGGTCACAGAACAAAGGAAAGTGGAAAATCAAAAGAAAGAGGGCACTGGTTTTCTTTATTGTTTCCTTGGACTGCTTTCAAAATGAGTCACTATAATTTTACATACACATGTACTTCCAGTGATTGTTTACTTTATACTAACCAACTCCTGTACCTGTCATCACTAGAGAAATTGGACTGGCAAATACTGTAGATTTTTAAGGTCTGATAACATTTCTGATAACGTAAAATGCTGTTTTCTGGCCTCCCATCTCTCTCCTTCAAAGTCCATTCACAATGCTGCTGCCCAAATCTTCTCCTGCTCTTCTAGCGGCTTATCTGCTTCCGACCCCCTGAACTCTCTCTGCAGGCTTTCTATTCATTTCTGTATAAACTACAACATTCTCCTACTTTTAAGGCTCTACACTCTTCTGCTCCTCCATATATCTCAACTCTGATCTCTCGTTACACACCTACTCGTCTCTTACGCTCTACCCAAGGTTGTCCCATCTTTGCACCTTTTCCCTCTACAGCCCTCTCCCGTCTTTAACCGTTTTCACTAATCTCTGCCTACCTATGGAACGTTTTTCCACTCAATATTCATCAAGCACCTTCACTATTCCCATTCAGAGCCCTGCTGACAATCCACCACGTAAAAGAACCAGCTCATTAAACATTTTGCACTGCGGCTGTGATCTCCAAATGCACCTGACCTTCCCTGTCTGCACTGTTTATGCCTAATGTGTCTGTAAACCTCCCAACCTAAGGCTGCAGTGATGTGCGCTTAGCAATTCAACAATGAATCCCACAGCACCAGTCACCACACACACACACACACACACACACACACACACACACACACACACACACACACACACACACACACACACACACACAGGCAAACATAGACATCATGTCATGTGAGATATATGGGGAAAAAACATTTATGAGACCACAGTGATTGCTACTGTTATAAATAGACCTCTCCCGGCGCTGGCACTGACATGCCCCAATCCAAGCAATGACATGCCCCCCCCCTTATGTGCCATGCCCCCCCCCTTATGTGCCATGCCCCCCCACTTATGTGCCATGCCCCCCCTTATGTGCCATGCCCCCCTCCCTTATGTGCCATGCCCCCTCCCTTATGTGCTATGCCCCCTCCCTTATGTGCCATGCCCCTCGCCTGCGCATTGTTGCAGGACAGGCTAGTGCTCATGCTCAGAGAGTTAGTGACGTTACAGCTCTCAAGCATGAGAGTGCGTCGCTGCACCGTGGCCGCAGCCTTACACTTAGATGTAAGCTCTTTTGGGACAGGGTATCTTTATGTTGTCATGTAGCAAAAAACCGAGCACAAACATGACCTAAGAATAGTGGTGCAAATAGTGTGCAAATATAATGCTTAAAATGTGTTCTCCAAAGCAAGGTGAAAAAGTAAAACTCACTGACAAGAAATATGTGAAATTCAAGTATATAGTGAATCTTATGAGCAGAAAATGGGATAACAGGATGATGTCTGTCAGATCTCATTCACAGACGATATTAAAAAAGCAAAATACAAGGAGAAAAGGCAGTGTAAACAGTGTTGTATGACACACCACATGCTGTACAGATGAAACTCACAATCAGCATCTGATGAAGCTGTGGAGGAGCGAAACGCGTTAGGCTACTCTTAGTTGTCCCAACACCTGAAGAGATCTTCCACTAACCCTCCGTCTTGAGAATATCGATGCCTGTGGAGCTGCTATAAAGATTGAGACCCGACTGCTGCACAAAAGTCATATCCTGATATTCCATGGACTATGCTTTTTAAGCATTATGTTTGATTATCTTGCACTTTACACACTTTGCACAACTACCTGTGGGCCCTGTTTGCGCTCTGTAATGCCATTATACAGAACATATTAACCGTTTCTATAAATGCTTTTTCAAACAACTTGTACATATTCTTGGACATGCCAGTTAAATTAAAATATCTACTTACAGGATATAACGAGCTACTTTCAGACATAGGGCCTCATGCAGTAAAGTCCGATAGAAATTATTGGCAGGGTTTTGAAATCGCCATTTTTTTGCCGTGTTGCTCTCACGGTATATGCAGAAAGGCCCGAATACCAGTGAGAGCAACATTTCCAAACATGGCGAGTTGCCGGCACCGAGACA